>NC_067449.1:1756818-1939180 GCF_009764475.1 Pristis pectinata | reverse complement strand
GCAGCACAGTGGAACTGATCACCAGACTGTCCAGTTGGAACTGGACACAAAACTTGGCCAAGGAGATGGAGCAGAAACTCCGGGATGCCACCCAGTCCGCTGTGGTGGTCACTCGCACCGTGAGTGTCCCCCCCCGCCTACCAGTCGCCGCCTCGCTCCCCTCCTCCCCTCCTCCCCGCCATCCACACACACACACACACACACACAGACTCACACACACACTCACACAGACAGACACACACACACACACACACAGACTCACAGACACACACAGACTCACACAGACTCAGACTCACACAGACACACACAGACACAGACACACACAGACACTCACACAGACACAGACACAGACACACACAGACACAGACTCACACAGACACTCACACAGACACAGACACAGACACACACACACACACACACAGACACACACACACTCACACAGACACAGACACAGACACACACACACACACACTGACACACACTCACACAGACACACACACACACTCACACAGAGACAGACAGACAGACACACACACACACACACACACTCTCCCCTGCAGACCCGTGTACCAGTGGAAGGTATAATGCCCTGAGACAGGATCTAACCACCCGTCTCTCTGTCTCTCTCTCTCCCTCTCCTTTCCCCCCTCTTACCCCTCACTGCTCCGGGCAGGGGATGAAAGTTAGCTCCGTGAAGATTCCCCACCATCCCGGAGGAGAAGCCCACCCCCTGTGTGAGGACGTTGCTCTCTGGCTGTCCTGTCCACACCGGACGTCCCGTGGTCCTGCTGCTGAGTGTCCTGGTGGTCTGGGTGTGTCGGGGGGACCGCTGAAGGGGTGGGGTCGACCCATCCACAGACACTCCGCCTCGCCCCCCTCACCTCTGGGACCCTTCCTCCCCTCTCCCCCCCCTCTCACGCACTACACCACTGCCCTTCCAATCTCCCCTTCTCTCTCCCCCTCTGTGACCCCCCCTCCCTCCGCTTCGCACTCGCCTTCCCACTCTCTCCCTCTCTCTCCACCTCTTCCCCCCCTCCCTCCTCTCTCTCTCCCCCCTCTCGCCTCCCTCTCCCTCCTCTCCTTCCCTTCTCTCACACTCTCTCTCCCCCCTCTCCTCTCCCCTTTCTCTCCCCATCCCTCCTCTCTCTCCCGCTTCCCCTCTCTCCTGTTCCTTCTCCCCCTCTCACTCACCTCTCTAACCCCCTCTCTCCCGCCTCCCCCGCCCCCCCCCCCACACACACACAGAGCCCTTGATCTAGTCATCCCGTGTCCCTTCCTGAAACTCGAATCCCTGCATCTGGTCCCTGCTGGTTCCACTTGGTAGATTTAGAGTCAGGACCTTCTCGTCCTCTGTTGCTCAGAAATTGAAATCAAACTTGAAATGAAAATGAATGAATTGAAATAAATTCGGAAATCAATTGGACTGTTTATCCTTTTGAACAAATTGTGAGGCTCCCCCCGCACCGTCCCGTCACACACTCCCGGGGTCGGACACAGGGTCAAGCTCCCCCCGCACCGTCCCGTCACACACTCCCGGGGTCGGACACAGGGTCAAGCTCCCCCCGCACCGTCCCGTCACACACTCCCGGGGTCGGACACAGGGTCAAGCTCCCCCCGCACCGTCCCGTCACACACTCCCGGGGTCGGACACAGGGTGAGGCTCCCCCCGCACCGTCCCGTCACACACTCCCGGGGTCAGACCCTCCGCACCGTCCCGTCACACACTCCCGGGGTCAGACACAGGGTGAGGCTCCCCCCGCACCGTCCCGTCACACACTCCCGGGGTCAGACACAGGGTGAGGCTCCCCCCGCATGTCCCATCGGAAGAGACACTCCTCCCCTCCTGCTTCGTCTGTTGGAACTTCTCTTGTGCTGTCTCGAAGCATCAGCAGCGTCTGTTTGAAGCCCAGCGCCCGTTCGTCCCCCTGTGGGACCCGGACCTCCAAAGGACCTCTTCTTCCCGGGGCAAGGACGCGGGATCTTTCCGCACGCTGACCGCGGGATTGGATGAAACTCGGTCTCTCTCGAGGGTCGCGGAGAGGCGAAGGGGTTGGAGGGGATGTGGGGCGAGTTTGGCAGGTTTGCGACGGCGGTGCTCTCCCTGTGGGCAGAGGTGTCGGGGAGGCAGGCTCCGAGTGAGGGGGTGGGCGGCATCGCGGGCTGCGGGACCTATCCGCGGGTGAGACCGCCGAGCATCTGCCCCCCACCGGATTGTCCTCGGAGACGTCCCGCCCGACATTTCCGACGACAGACGTCGGTTACCCGTCTCGCTGTCCTGGGGCAGGAGCGTTCCGGCATCACCCCGATCATTGGAATCGGTTCATTATTGCCACTTGTGCCGAGGTCCAGTGAAAAGCTTGACTTGCACACCGATCGTACAGGTTAATTCATTACACAGTGCAGCTACATTGGGTTAGTATAGAGCGCATTGAGGTAGTATAAGGTGCATTGAGGTAGAACAGAATGCATTGAGGTCGGAGACGTTGCATTGATTCAGTACACAGCTCATTGAGGTAGTACAGGGTGCATTGAGTTAGTACACAGTTCATTGAGGTAGTACAAAGTACATTGATGTAGTACAGGTTGCATTGAGGTGGTACAGGGTGTATTGAGGTCGTACACGGTGCATTGATTTAGTACACAGTTCTCTGAGGTAGTACAAGGTGCGTTGAGCTAGTACAGAGTGCACTGAGGTAGTACAGGGTTGATCGAGGTAGTACAGGGTTGATCGAGGTAGTACAGGGTGCGTTGAGGTCGTACAGGGTGCATTGAGGTAGTACAGGGTACATTGAGTTTGTACACAGTTCATTGAGGTCGTACAAAGTGCATTGATGTAGTACAGGGTGCATTGAGGTCGTACAAAGTGCATTGATTTAGTACAGGGTGCATTGAGGTAGTACACGGTGCATTGATTTTGTACACAGTTCACTGAGGTAGTACAGGGTGGATTGAGGTAGTACAGGGTGGATTGAGGTAGTACAGAGTGCACTGAGGTAGTACAGAGTGCGCTGAGGTAGTACAGAGTGCGCTGAGGTAGTACAGAGTGCGCTGAGGTAGTACAGAGTGCATTGAGGTAGTGCAGGGTGCATTGAGGTAGTGCAGGGTGCATTGAGGGTAGACAGGGTGCATTGATATAGTACAGGTAAAAACACTAACAGTACAGAGCGTCCCAGCTACAGAGAAAGTGCAGTGCGATAAGGTGCAAGGTCACAACAAGGACAGAATTGGTAGTCAAGGTTTCCTTCTGCACCTTCTCTTTGCATGGCTGCTCGCCCCAGCTATCCTCCAACACTCTGCTCCTCACTTCCAGTAAAAAACCTTCCTCTGATATCTCCCTTGAACTTCCCACCCATTACTTTAAAGCCATTGGTGCCCTGGGAAAGAGGCGCTGGCTGTACACTCAATCTGTCCTCGGCCGTCTCCATTATTGAAGGCACAAGAAATTCTGCAGATTGTGGAGTCTGGAGCAAGACGCACAAAAAGTGCTGGAGGAACTCGGCAGGTTGGGCAGCATCCATGGAGGGAAATTAACTGTCGACGTTTCCGGGCCGAGACCACTCTCCATGATTGAAGGATGATCTCCCACTCTAGCCGCGCCTCTCAGAATCTTGCATGCCTCTATTTAACTCTTTCGCTGCAAGAAAACTAACATAGAAGAGACAGAGGAGATTTACCAGGATGCTGCCTGGTTTGGAGAGGATGCATTATGAGGAGAGACTAAAGGAGCTGGGGCTTTACTCTGTGGAGAGGAGGAGGATGAGAGGAGACTTGATGTACAAAATATTAAGAGGAATAGATCGAGTGGACAGCCAGCGCCTCTTTCCCAGGGCACCAATGCTCAATACAAGAGGGCATGGCTTTAAGGTAATGGGTGGGAGGTTCAGGGGGGATATCAGAGGGAGGTTCTTCACCCAGAGAGTGGTTGGGGCGTGGAATGGTGGAGGCAGGTACATTGGTCACATTCAAGAGATTACTAGATAAGCATATGGAGGGATTTAAAATAGAGGGGTATGTGGGAGGAAGGGGTTAGATTGTCTGAGGCGAGGTTTAAAGGTCGGCACAACATTGTGGGCCGAAGGGCCTGTATTGTGCTGCGCTGTTATATGTTCTATACGCCATCCAGTCTTTCCTCACTCCTGAAGCATTCCAAACAAACTGTTATCCTGCTATGCACCTTCTCCCGTGTAGTCAGCTCGGTCCTTCAGAGTGGCGACCACGTTTGCACACAGCAGGCCTAACCTATGCTTAATAATTCTGGAACACGTCTATGGGCAGGCACGGTAGTGCAGCGGTTAGCGTAACGTTATTACAGCGCCGGCGACCCGCGTTCAATTCCGGCCGCTGTCTGTAAGGAGTTTGTACCTTCTCCCGTGTCTGCGTGGGTTTCCTCCGGGTGCTCCGGTTTCCTCCCACATTCCAAAGACGAACGGGGTTAGGAAGTTGTGGGCGTGCTGTGTTGGCGCCAGACCTTGCGGGCTGCCCCCAGAACAAGACGCGAAAAGATGTTTTTTGTGTTTCACTGTGTGTTCGATGTGCATGTGACTAATAGAGATATCTTACGGAGCATAGAACAGTAGAGCACAATACGGGCCCTTCGGCCCACAACGTTGTGCCGACCTTTAAACCTCGCCTGAGACTATCTAACCCCTTCCTCCCCCATATCCCTCTATTTCAAATCCCTCCATATGCTTATCTAGTAGTCTCTTGAATTGACCAATGTACCTGCCTCCACCACGCCCCAGGCAGCGCATTCCACGCCCCAACCACTCTCTGGGTGAAGAACCTCCCTCTGATATCTCCCTTGAACTTCCCACCCATTACGTTGAAGCCATGCCCTCTTGTATTGAGCATTGGTGCCCTGGGAAAGAGGCGCTGGCTGTCCACTCGATCTATTCCTCTTAATATTTTCTACATCATGTCTCCTCTCATTCTCCTCCTCTCCACAGAGTAAATCCCCAGCTCCCCTCAGTCTCTCCTCATAATGCATCCTCCCTAAACCAGGCAGCATCCTGGTAAATCTCCTCTGCACCTTTTCCAATGAGGCGACCAGAACTGTACACAGTGCTCCAAGTGTGGTCTAAACAGCTGCGTCATTACCTGCATATTCCATATAAGGTAAGATAAGATATCTTTATTTAGAATATAAAGATAAGAGCAGGCCAAGGAAGCCACAATGCTTCACCAACATGCCAAATTGTACGGTCACCGTCAATGAACCATGTAGGTAGACACCAATATCCCGCTCTTCTCCAATCGATCGATATGGTGCATATCTCACCCGTATTACACTCCTCAACATGTATCAAGACGTCGTGTTGAAATAATAAAAAAAAGTTACGAAAAGGGAAAAGGGTTCACAAGAACTCGGGAGATCCATGTACCCTTTTACTGAGTATATTTTTAAAATCCACATTAAGTTGAACTGAAATGCAATTTCTTTGCCAGGGCTTGAACTCACAATCCTGCATGTTTCCTCCCTGGGAGGCAGGATAATGCGTATGCTACGCCCCAAGTTGAAACACCACTGTTGCTGGACCAGCCACCCACTCCCTGTGTTCCTTGGGATCCTTGATGCACAGTGGGCAGTCCGCTGTGCCTTTGGTCTGTGATACACGTACTGTGGGAGGCTTCTCCTTCCTGGGGTCTGCTCTACCTGTTCAGTGGGCGTCCGGCCTCATCGAGGGTAGATGATACGCAGTGGGAAGCTGCTGTACTAATACACGCTCGACAGGCGGCCTGTGTGTTTGTGTGTGTGTGTGTGTGTGTGTGTGTGTGTGTGTGTGTGTGTGTGTGTGTGTGTGTGTGTGTGTGTGTGATGCACACGTTGAAAGCTGTGCGCTCTGCCTGAGGTATCTATGATCACGTTGTGATTCAAGTTTGATTTACCTCTGGTTATTGATCGTGATACGCAGAGGCAGGCCTGCGCTTACTTTCAGCATGATTTGCTCTGTTTATATGTGATACACAGAACGAGGATTCATTCGGCTCCCTTCCATGATCTCTGTGATTGATGATATATGTCCGTGACCACGCTGACAGAGAGAGGTGACATTTACCACGTTCTGAATATTATTACATTCTGAGACACGAAGAGTGTACTCGGGGAGTTACTGCTCTTTGCAGTTCCACGTATTCAATGCCAGATGGACACAGACTTCTTGATGTTATTTGTATCGAGACAGAGAGAGAGAGAGAGAGAGAGAGAGAGAGAGAGAGTGAGAGACAGAGAGAGAGAGAGAGAGAGAGAGAGAGAGAGAGAGAAGGAGAGAGAGAAGGAGAAAGCGAGAGAGAGAGAAAGACACACTCGGGAAGTTACTGCTGTTCACATTTCCAAGTATTCGATACTAGATGGACACGGACTTCTTGATGTTACTTGTATCGAGAGTAAGGGGGGGGGGGCAGTGGGGGGAGAGGGAAAGACAGAGAGAGAAGGAGAGAGAGAGAAAGGGAGACAGACAGACAGAGAGACGCGCTGTTATATTAACAGGATCACAGAACATTAGGTTCATTTTAAGGAACCGCTATCTACTTTGCAAATTGCCCACAAGTCGAAAATGAATACGAGCTCACCCAGAGCTAAATCGTACACATGGCGATGCGTTCTTGTGTTCATCAAGACCAACAATAAGACTAAAATCCGGGGTCTAAAGCTAATAAAAGAAGAATGGCTAATTTCCATTCTGCCCAATGTCCAATGGAAGCTCTGAATGAAATCGGTCTGAGTAGTGCAATGCGTCAAGGAAATCGACACAGGATGGAAGGCCGACAGATCGCCAGCTCTGGGTCATCCATACCTCAGAGAACTTAGTGATGCAGTCCCAGAAATAGCAGATGCCTTTCTTGTTATTTACCGATGCCCTATGGGCAGTGAAAGAGAAGCCAGGGGTTGAATTTCAGATGAAGCAACCCTGGTATTTAAGTGAAAGGAAAGAATTATAAATCGGCGAGCCTTGCAATGGAAGTAATGACAAAGTGAGAGTACGTTATGATATTTGCAATGGCAGAACAGGGGTGTCAGGGCAGATGACTTCACTGTGATTCACGCAAGGGGAAGATGTGCACGACAAATAGTTTGGAATTTGACTAAAGCACTAGAATTGTAATGGCGCAGAGAGCATCGTTATTCTTTGTTAGTCACATGTCCACCGAAACACAGAATTAAATACACCTTTTTTTTTGCGTAGTGGTTTGTGGGGCAGCCCGCAAGTGTCGCCACGCTTCCGGCGCCAACATAGCATGCCCACAACTTCCTAACCTGTACGTCTTTGGAATGTGGGGGGAAACCGGAGCACCCGGAGGAAACCCACGCAGACACGGGGAGAACGGACAAACTCCTTACAAACAGCGGCTGGATTTGAACCCGAGTGGCTGGCGCTGTAAAGCGTCACGCTAACCGCTACATTACACTGCCTGCCCTCTACACTACCGATGAGGGAGATCCTGAGGCCGCGGTGCCTTTGAACTTCCAGAAGATATTGATTAGGTTCCAGATAAATGATCAGCGAGCCGGATTAATATTAATAAAAAACACACGGATTTGGCGGCAAATTTCTGTTATGGCAAAACTATTTGCCCCTGAATCTATTCTCCTGATTCATCTTGAATTGATAGAGGTGCACAAGATGATAAGAGGCACAGATCGAGCGGACAGTCAGAGACTTTTTCCCAGGGCGACAGTGGCAAACACGAGGGGGCATCATTTTAAGATGATTGGAGGAAGGTATAAGGGGGATGTCAGGGGTAAGTGTTTTACACAGAGAGCGGTGGGTGTGTGGAACGTACTGCCGGCAGAGGTTAAGGAGGCAGATACATTATGGACATTTAAGAGACTCTTAGATAGACAGATGAATGATAGAAAACTAGTGGGAAGAGCGGGAGGAAAGGGTCAGATAGCTCCTAGAGCAAGAGGAAAGGGTTAGATAGATAGAGCAGGAGGGAAGGGTTAGATAGATCTCAGAGCAGGAGGGAAGGGTTAGGTAGATCTCAGAGCAGGAGGGAAGGGTTAGATAGATCTTAGAGCAAGAGGGAAGGGTTAGATAGATTTCAGAGCAAGAGGGAAGGGGTAGATAGATCTCAGAGCAGAAAGGAAGGGTTAAGATCTGAGAGCAGGAGGGAAGGGTTGGGTAGATCTTAGTGCAAGAGGGAAATGTTAGATAGATCAGCAGGAGGGAGGGGTTAGATTGATTTCAGAGGAGGAGGGAAGGGTTGGATAGATAGAGCAAGGGGGAAGAGTTAGATCTCAGAGCAGGAGGGAAGACATAGAGCAGGAGGGAAGGGTTAGATAGATCTCAGAGCAGGAGGGAAGGGTTGCATAGATCTCAGAGCGGGAGGGAAGGGTTAGGTAGATAGAGCAGGAGGGAAGATTTACATATATAGAGCGGGAGGGAAGGGTTAGATAGAGCAGGAGGGAAGGGTGAGATGGATCTCAGAGCGGGAGGGAAGGGTTAGATGGATCTCAGAGCGGGAGGGAAGGGTTAGATAGATCGCACAGCAGGATAAAATGTCGGCACAACATTGTGGACCAAAGGGCCTGTACGCTGCTGTAGTGTTCTTTGTTCTATCTTTTCGCTCCCATCAAAATTATCATCGCCACTTGCCATAGCAAAAAATATAGAAGCGCAATTACAAAATTAGAAGGACATTTAGTTGGGCACACAGGTAACAAAACAGATAGAGGGATTCGGTGCCAAACGCGGGCAAATGGGACGTGCTCATGTAGACCACTTGATGTGCTCTGTGACTCTCTAAGCCTCTGCCCCCTCACACTGCAGATATATGACATGCTTCCCGTAGGTGACAGTTATTAGCAGTCTCCGCGCTGCAAAGGATGGCAAGCAGATGCCCGGCTGTGCCAAGTGCAGAATGGGACATCCCACATCTCACCGTTCTCAACACATCTTTCAAACGTCTTTTTCCAACGCGTCCAGTGGCCCTGAGTCATGTTCTTAAAATTAATATCAAAGCCCAACCTCTGCCCATTCCAGATGCATATGAAATCCAACAATACGTCTTTACGTTTCTCCACTCTTGCAATTGCCCAATATCGTGCACTCCTCTGAGGGATGTGGCCGATATTTGACATTCACTTTCTTCCAAACTTCTGTCAGATGAATCTGCTTGTATCCAAGTGTCAGTGTCCTCATGTGTCAAAGAGTCATCGAGAGCAGAGTCAGGACCTGAGTGTCACCTCGACCATTAAGTAACCGTATAGGTCAATAACCTCACATAGCTCGGCGATTCCAATGCTCGTCCCGATACTGTATAAATTTTGTGAGATTACCTTTCCTCACACCCTCTCATGCGGCGCGTTCCAGACTCCCAACAACTTTCGAGTAGATGATTAATTCCTCAGATTATTTATCCCACTGAAATCCCAATCGCCTGACCAGGTCCAGTGTGCCCTGTCCTCTGGTTGGACTATCGACAGAACGTTTCAAGAAGCCCTCTTGGATGCAGCTGACAAATTCTGCCACGCCTAAGTCTCTGGGACTCAGGAAGTCCTCGTCAGTATTGGGGAAGTTAAAGTCCCCCACTCCGCCAACCGTGTTGCTTTGCCGTCTTTCTGTAACCTGCCTACATATCTGTTTCTATATATCCTGCTAGCTATTGGGAGGCCTTGGTAGAACACCGTCAGTGTGATAGGACGTTTCTGTTTTCCTGAGCACTAAGCTTGAGGACTGGGATCAACAGAAATCTATTTGCTTTGTAGTGACAGAGGTAATATTCTCGAGGTTGTAGCTATCAAGAGAGAGGATGTGTTGAAGTTGTTAAATAATATTAAGACAGATAAATCTCCGGGGCCTGACGGGATTTTCCCCAGGCTGCTTCGAGGGGCGAGGGAGGAGATTATTGAACCGCTGGTAAAGATCTTTGAGTCCTCGTTGTCCACGGGGATGGTGCCGGAGGACTGGAGGGTTACGAATGTTGTCCCCTTGTTCAAAAAAGGTAATGGGGATAGGCCAGGGAATTATAGACAGTGAGTCTCACGTCTGTGGTGGGTAAAGTGTTAGAAAGGATTCTAAGGGATAGTATCTATGAACACCTGGAGAATCATGGACTTAGGGACAGCCAGCATGGCTTTGTGAAGGGAAGATCTTGCCTCACAAGCGTGATAGAGTTCTTTGAGGAGGTGACCAGGAAGATCGATGAGGGCAGTGCGGTGGATGTGGTTTACATGGATTTTAGTAAGGCATTTGATAAGGTTCCTCATGGTAGGCTTCTTCAGAAGGTCGGAGGCCAAGGGATCCAAGGAAGCTTGGCTGTGTGGATTAGGAATTGGCTTGCATGTAGAAAGCAGAGGGTTGTGGTGGAAGGAGTGCCCTCGGATTGGAAGGCAGTGACTAGTGGTGTCCCGCGGGGATCGGTTCTGGGACCTCTACTTTTTGTGATATTTATAGATGACTTAGATGAGGGGGTGGAGGGCTGGGTTAGTAAGTTTGCGGGCGACACTAAGATAGGCGGTGTTGTGGATAGTGTGGAGGGCTGTCGGAGCTTACAGAGGGATATTGATAGGATGCAGAGCTGGGCTGACAAGTGGCAGATGGAGTTCAATCCGGAGAAGTGTGAGGTGGGACACTTTGGAAGGACAAACTCCAGGGCAGAGTACAGGGTAAACGGCAAGGTACTTGGCAGTGTGGAGGAGCAGAGGGATCTGGGGGTTCATATTCACAGTTCACTGAAAGTTGCCTCACAGGTGGAAAGAGCAGTTAAGAAGGCCAATGGGATGTTGGCTTTCATAAGTCGCGGGATTGAGTTTAAGAGCCGCGAGGTGATGATGCAGCTTTACAAAACTCTAGTACTGTGTTCAGTTCTGGTCGCCTCATTATAGGAAGGATGTGGAGGCGTTGGAGAGGGTGCAGAGGAGATTTACCAGGATGCTGCCTGGATTAGAGAGTATTGAATATGAGGAGAGGCTTAAGGTGCTAGGGCTTTATTCACTGGAAAGGAGGAGGATGAGAGGAGACATGATAGAGGTATATAAAATACTGAGAGGAATAGAGTAGACAGTCAGCGCCTCCTTCCCACGGCGCCAATGCTCAAGACGAGAGGGCATGGCTTTAAGGTTATGGGTGAGAGGTTCAGGGGAGATGTCAGGGGGAGGTTTTTCACCCAGAGAGTGGTTGGTGCATGGAATGCGCTGCCTGGGGCTGTGGTGGAGGCAGATACATTGAACAGGTTCAAGAGCTTGTTGGATAGGCACATGGAGGAATGTGGGATGGGGGGATATGCGGGAGGAAGGGGTTAGGTAGTGTGAGGGTGGTTTGATGGACGGCACAACATGGTGGGCCGAAGGGCCTGTTTTGTGCTGTATGGTTCTATGGTTCTATGGTTTGGACCATTCATGACCTCTAACGGTCATGAATGGTCCATCAGACATCAAAAGATTTGTGGCCGCTGGGATAATCACCTGGAATTGGGAGCCTGGCTATTTTTATGTGGACGGGTACAGTCACTTATTATTAATGATGCAAGTAATTGAGGTCAGCGGCCGTTTCGCCAGGTCCTTCAACTGCTCCCTGAACTTGGACTGGGTCACCGCGTATATAAACGTGCTTGTGCAACAATTTAAATTCAGAAGCATAACTCCGACGGCACCGAATGTATAGAGGGAATTATTCTTCACAGTCGGAATTGCGCCTGCATGGTTATAGTATAAAAAATGCACAACGTTCGCCATCCACAAGAGTATGAAGGTGCCGGATATGGCGAAGAGCAGAACAACAGACCTTCTCCTGCTCTCCATCTCCGGGTCACTGCGGTTCACCCCCTTGTTCTGACCCCTCAGCCCCTTACGTACTCGGTTGGCTACTACAATGTGTCTGACTGTCAGAGCATTGAGCAACAGGATTGTCACGAACGGGAGAAATGGGGTCCACACTGTGGAAAGCCAGCCGAGTGCCACCCACCCTGGCTCAGTATAATAGCTCGGCTTTGTAACACAAAACCAGGGCACATCGTCAATCATCTCCCGCGGCTCCACTGTGAAGTAGAAGGGAACGTTCTTCACACCGATCAGACTGCCGGTTATTGACAGCACGATCACCGCAGTTTTCCCGGTGCAATATTTTGTGCTCAGCTTCTGGCAACAGATGGCGACAAAGCGATCAAAGGTGAAAGTGACGGTGAACCAGACAGAACAGTCGGTGGCTGCCCGAACCAGGGCAAACACTGTGCTGCACACGGGCGTGATGCTGAGGAAACTCCACGGGATGTAGTAAAATGTGATTCTCCTCAGAATAACTTGGGTGATAATGTTCAGGAGGTCCGCCGTTGCCATGGCCACCAGGTAGCGAGTGGTACAGGTAGAGAGGCCGCACTTGCCCCGGGACAGGATCACAATGGCTAATAAGTTCACTGCAGAAATAGACAACGGAATAGGAGACTGAAAATTACTGATTAGTATTGGTATTGGTTTATTATTGTTACTTGTACCGAGGTCCAGTGAAAAATCTGTCTTGCACCCCGATCGTACAGGTCAATTCATTAAACAGTGCAGTTACATTGGGTTAGTACAGAGTGCACTGAGACAGTACAGGGTGCATTGAGGTAGTACAGAGTGCATTGAGGTACTACAGAGTGAACTGAGACAGTACAGGGTACATTGAGGTAGTACAGAGTGCATTGAGGTACTACAGAGTGCACTGAGACAGTACAGGGTGCACTGAGACAGTACAGGGTGCATTGAGGTAGTACAGAGTGCATTGAGGTAGTACAGAGTGCACTGAGAGAGTACAGGGTGCATTGAGGCAGTACAGAGTGCATTGATGTAGTACAGGTAAAAACAAAAACAGTACAGGGTAAAGCGTCACAGCTACAGAGGAAGTGGAGTGCAATAATAGATCGTGAGGTCGTGAGTCCATCTCATTGTATAAGGGAACCGTTCAATAGTCTTATCACAGTGGGGTAGAAGCTGTCCTTGAGCCTGGTGGGACGTGCCCTCAGGCTCCTGTATCTTCTACCCGATAGAAGAGGAGAGAAGAGAGAATGTCCCGGGTGGGTGGGGTCTTTGATTATACTACATGCTTCGTCAAGGCAGCGAGAGGTAAAGACAAGAGTCCAAGGAGGGGAGGCTGGTTTCCGTGATGCGCTGGGCTGTGTCCGCAATTCTCTGCAGCTTCTTGCGGTCCTGGGCAGAGCAGTTGCCGTACCAAGCCGTGATACATCCAGATAGGATGCTTTCTATGGTGCATCGGTAATGCACCCTGTACTGCCTCAATGCATTGAGGCGTGCTTTGAGCTACTACAGAGTGCATTGAGGCAGTACAGGTTGCATTGAGGCAGTGCAGGGTACATTGAGGTAGTACAGGGTGCATTGAGGTAGTACAGAGTGCATTGAGGCAGTACGGGGTGCATTGAGGCAGTACAGAGTGCATTGAGGTAGTACAGAGTGCGTTGAGGTAGTACAGTTTAAAACAATAGCAGTACAGTGTAAAGTGTCACAGCTACAGAGAAAGTGCAGTGCAATAAGTTGCAAGGTCACAACAAGGTAGGTCGTGAGGGCAGAGTCCATCTCATCGTAGGATTAAACATAGCGAACGGAATAGGAGACTGCAAATTACTGATTAAACATTCTAACCATCTGCGACAAGAGGGAATTGAAGAAGAACACATTCAAATAAAAGCAGGAGCAGGTAACACAGACTCCCCATCCCCACCGTCATTCAATAAGATCATGGTTTATCACTTCTCTGTGAATTCCCTGGACATAAATCTCCCAATCTTCCCAAAAATGATCCATCTATTGTTTAAATGTCTCCAATCAACCAGCCTCCGCAACTATCAGCATCGAGAATTACACAGAACACTACAGCACAGTACAGGCCCTTCGGCCTACAATGTCGTGCCGATATTTTATGCTGCTCAAAGATCTATCTAAACCTCCACTCCTTCATAGCCCCCTATTTTGCAATTATTCATGTGTCTATCTAAGAGGCTCTTAAACGTCCCTAATGTATCTGCCCCCACCACCTCTGCCGGCAGTGCGTTCCACACACCCACCACTCTCTGTGTAAAACACTTACCCCTGACATCCCCCTTATACCTTCCTCCAATCACCTTAAAATGATGTCCCCTCGTGTGAGCCATTGTCACCCTGGGAAAAAGTCTCTGACTGTCCACTTGATCTACCCCTCTTATCATCTTGTACATCTCTATCAAACTTACCCCTATACCTTCCTCCAATCATAAAATTATGTCCCATCGTGTGAGCCATTGCCGCCCTGGAAAGAGTCTCTGACTGTGCACTCGATCTATGTCTCTTGTACACCTCTATGAAGTCACTTCGCATCCTTCTCTCCAAAGAGAAAAGCCCTCGCTCGCTCTAACCCTAGCTCCAGAGACTCAAGTCCATCTGCGAGAGAAAAAAGCTCCATCTCCTTCAGTTCTGAATATCTAATCGTGTCTTTTCTTCACCTGTTCCCGTCGGTCGAGACACTCCCACTGGTAGAAAAATCTGAACCCCTGCCTTGTCATGTCCGATTGGATCGTGCATGTTTCAGTGAGGTCGCCTGTCATTCCGCTGAACTCGAAAGAACATCGACCGAATTTCATTATCCGTTCGTGATGGGGACAGCCCGCTCATACCGGGACTTAGCCTGGTAAATTTCACGTGGATGTCCTCTAATCTTAGTCGTTACTTACTTATTAAGAGGACCACACAGTATGCACAGTCATGTAGCATCGCCACGACGAGCAATTGGAATATTGCCTCCCTATTTCTAAGCTCCAAACATTTGCCACAATTTACCTTCCTTGCGACTTGTTGCAGCTGCCTGCTGACCGTTTGCGTTTGATGCAAACCGCATCCTCTTTCTGTGTTCCAGACATACGCATTTCTCTTGCCCTTTTGCGTCCTCTTACCGAAGTGCGCGCCCTCAGGATTTCTCACATGAAACTCCCGTGAGCCAGTTTGCGTTCATTCACTCAACGCTTCTCTACATCTTTGAAGTCTCCGTGCCCTTCTCACGCCGTGCACTCGCAACCACTTTCGTGTAATCGGCAAACTTCCGGAGCTGACACATTGCTTCCTCCACCCTCCCGGGTTATTGTCACAAATAGTAGATATCTATGGGTGAAAATACCGCTGCTTCGGGGACTCGAACTTTTCATTATTCCTGCTTGAGAAAGACCCGGGATTTCCCCCCCCCCACCCAATCCGTTGTTATCACTTCCCCGATATCTTATCCTGTGCGGCAAGCCTTTCTGTGGCACCTTGACAAATGCAGAGTTCATAAAGTGATTGGAGGAGACAGGGTTGCCAGTCTGGACCGGCACAGACGCAATTCAGATCGATCTATGCCGGGTTCAAAATTAGTCGGAAGCTGAATTGTTCTATTCGGTTAATCCACACTGAAAACACCGCTCAATAACATTCGGGCATTGTGGTCACACGTCTACATCATTATTCTGAGCATTTACGGAGGAAATGTACAGTAACAGAACACTTCGCGTGTATAACTCGTTCAATATCCACAGTCAATAAAATCCCACAGAGCCTCTCAGTAAAGTCTGACAACTGTGGTGAAGTCCTTCCTAATATTGGTGGTTCCAACACTGTGCAATTCCAAACAACATTCTCTATGGTTTGAGGTCCGAATAAACGGAACATGAGAGCAAATAAGCTTTAAGCTTAAATTTACAATCAGAAACCGAATTTCCACTCAGGGAATAGAATTAATCTCGAAATGTTACAAGACAACAATTCTTAATCTCGCGAATTTACAACGTTGCTCGATCATTCATCGCATGTTTGCACAATCATTGGAAATAGACGGGCAACTGTACAGTGAACAGTCTCAGTGGAAATAAGGAGACACACTCGCATACGGATTTACAGAATTTAAAAGTTGATGCCACTAACCAGGGACGCCGATAACGGCAATGACCATGTACCATATTTTTGCGACCCAGCTGACTGTTAAGTGCATTCTTCAGGCGGAGATGTGTGCTCCGGTACTACCGCCACTCCTTTGGAATCAAACTGAAGCAAGGCACCGTGAAGCCATGAGTTTATATTTTCCAGAACGTCCCTCGGGGACTTTGCTGTTGCAATAGCTCCTAAAAAGCTCCTCGTCAGACTGAAGTCAACAGGTAACGGCAATCCAGGTCAGTCTCTGCGTCACTGTTAAAAATATCGGAGACTGAAAATTCCGCTCACGCGAATCGTGAATATTGGAATCGTGAATCTGTTCCATTTAATAAAGCGTTTCTTTTCGATGTGCGTGCAGAAGAAATGTATTACTCATTGAAGCAGATTATTACATTTCTTTCTGTCTCATTTTCATTTCTGTGATATGCGCATTAGTATTGATTGCTATTGGTTTATTATTGTCGCTTGTACCGATGTACACTGGAAAACTGGTCCTGCACACCGATCGTACAGGTCAATTCATTACACAGTGCAGTTACATTGAGGCAGTACAGAGTGCATTGAGGTAGCACAGGGCGCATTGAGGTAGTAGAGGGCGCATTGAGGAAGTACAGAGTGCACTGAGGTAGTACAGAGTACATTGAGGTAGTATAGGGTGGATTGAGATAGTACAGAGTGCATTGAGTTAGTACAGAGTGCATTGAGGCAGTACGGGGTGCATTAAGGCAGTACAGTGCATTGATGTAGTACAGGTAAAAACAATAACCATACAGAGTAAAGTGTCACAGCTACAGAGAAAGTGCAGTGCAATAAGGGGCAAGGTCACAACAAGGTAGATTTGAGGTCAGAGTCCATCTCATCGTATAAGGGAACCGTTCAATAGTCTTATCACCGTGGGGTAGAAGCTGTCCTTGAGCCTGGTGGGACGTGCCCTCAGGTTCCTGTATCTTCTGGCTGATGGAAGAGGGGAGAAGAGAGAATGAGCCGGGTGGGTGGGGTCTTTGATTATGCCGACTGTTTCGCCAAGACAGGGAGGTAAAGACAAAGTCCAAGGAGGTGAGGCTGGTTTCCGTGACGCGCTGGGCTGTGTCCACAACTCTCTGCGGTTTCTTGGGGTCCTGGGCAGAGCAGTTGCCGTACCAAGCCGTGATGCATCCAGTTAGGATGCTTTCTATGGTGAATCTATAAAAGTTGGTGAGTGTCAAAGGGGACAAACCGAATTTCTTTAGCCTCCTGAGAAAGTAGAGGCACTGGTGAGCTTTCTTGGCCGTAGCATCTACGTGGTTGGACCAGGACAGGCTGTTGGTGATGTTCACTCCCAGGAACTAGAAGCTCTCAAACCTCTCGACCTCAGCACCATTGATGTAGACAGGAGCGTGTACACCGCCCCCTTTCCTGAAGTCAGTGACCAGATCGTTTGTTTTGTTGACATTGAGGGAAAGGTTGTTGTCATGACACCATTCCACTAAGCTCTCTTTCTCCTTCCTGTACTCCGACTTATAGATATACGGCCTACAACAGTGGTATCATCTGCAAACACGTAGATGGAGCTAGAGCAGAATCTGGCCACACAGTCATGAGCGTACAGGGAGTAGAGTACAGGGCTGAGGATGCAGCCTTGCGGGGCACCAGTGTTGAGAATAATCGTGCCGGAGGTATTGCTGCCTATCCTCACTGATTGCGGTCTGTTGGTTAGAAAGCCAAAGGTCCAGTTACAGAGGGTGGTGTTGAGTGCTAGGTCTCGGAGTTTGGTGACGTTTGCTTGGGATTATTGGATTGAAGGCAGAGCTGTTGTCAATACACAATAGTCTAACGTTGGTGTTTTTACTGTCCAGATGCTCCAGAGCTGAGTGTAGGGCCAGGGAGATGGCGTCCCCTGTGGACCTGTTTCGGCGATAGGCGAATTGCAATGGGTCCAGGTTGTCTGGGAGGCTGGAGTTGATGCGTGCCGTGACCAGCCTCTCAAAGAACTTCATGATGGTGGATGTCAGAGCCACTGTTCGATAGTCATTGAGGCATGTTACCTTGCTTTTCTTCGGTCCCGGGATGATAGTCGCCTTCTTAAAACAGGTGGGAACCTGAAATTGGAGCGGGGAGAGGTTAACTATGTTCGCCAAAAACTTCTGTCAGCTGATCAGCGCAAGATCTGAGCACACGGCCGGGGCACCATCTGGGTCAGGTGCTTTCCTCGTGTTCACCCTCCGGAAGACTGATCTTACGTCCTCCACTGTGATCACATGTTCAGTTGCATTGGAGACTGTCAGGGTGGGTGGTGACAATCCACTTCCCTTCTATTCAAAACGCGCATAGAATGCGTTACGTTCATCAGGAAGGGTTGTGCTGTTGTTAGCTATGCAGCCCGACTTCGTCCTGTAGCCTGTTATGGCATGTAAGCCCTGCCATAACTGACGGCTGGTCAGGGACTCTATTTTGAGTCGGTATTGCCTCTTGGCATCTCTGATAGCTTTCTGAAGGTCATACCTCGATTTCTTGTACAGATCAGGATCACCAGATTTGTGTGCAGCAGTCCTCTCCTTCAGTAGGGAGTGGATCTCTCTGTTCATCCATGGTTTCCTGTTTGGGAACACCCGTATTGTCCTCTTTGGTACACAGTCCTCCACACACTTTCTGATAAAGTCTGTGATGGTGGTGGCACACTCATCAAGGCTGGCAGCTGAGTCTCTGAACATGGACCAGTCCACTGTCTCAAAGCAGTCACGTAGGAGCTCATCTGCTTCCTCAGACCAGCACTGCAAGACTCTCTATACCGGATCCTCCCGTTTCAGTTTCTGTGTGTATGCAGGGAGAAGGTGCACAGCCTGGTGGTCTGATTTCCCAAAGTGAGGACGAGGGGTGGCTCGGAAGGCATCTTTGCTGGTTGTACAGCAGTGGTCAAGGGTGTTGGCGCCCCTGGTAAAACACTCTTGAGGTTGGCCTGATTGAAGTCACCTGCGACAATGAAGAGGGCGTCAGGGTATCCTATCTCAAGGTTGTTGACCACGGAGTATAGCTCATTGAGTGCAGGCTTCATGTCCGTCTGTGGTGGGATGTGGACCGCCATCAGGAGAGCTGAAGTGAACTCCCTTGGCAGATAGAATGGTCGACACTTCACCGTTAGATATTCCAGGCTGGGTGAGCAGGAGCTCGCCAGGACCTTCATATCCGAACACTACAAGTTATTGATTAAGAAGCAGACCCCTCCGTCTTAAGGAGGGGATTTCATTGAAACTGTCGGAATATTGAAAGGCCTGGATAGAGTGGACGTGGAAAGGATGTGTCCACTGGTGGGAGAGTCAAGGACCAGAGGGCACAGCCTCAGAATAAACGGAAGTCCCTTCGGAACAGAGATGAGGAGGGATTCCTTCAGCAAGGGCGGCACATCTGTGGAAAGCATTGCCACAGACGACTGTGGAGGCCAAGTCATTGGATATATTTAAACTGAGGCTTTTGATTAGTAAAGGTTACGGGGAGAAGGCAGGAGAATGGGATTGAGAGGGAAAAATAAATCAGCCATGATCGAATGACGGAGCAGACTCATTGGGCCGAGTGGCCTCATTCTGAACCTGTGTCTTACGGTCTTGTGGTCTTCAAACGTTAACTTTCGTTTCCTGTGGCTGACGACTAACCATTTCCACTTCTGCTTCCCCTCAGCACCAGCGAATTAGTTGACACTTCAGAGGATGGTGAGAGCTTTTAAAATTGGATACAATGAACCAGCGCGGGTGATCTCTGACTGTTACAATAAGGATTTAATTCCATTACCCCCTTTCGTTGTAATTCTGCTGCTCAACGCTCTGACAGTGGGACGCATTTCAGTGGCCACTCGGATCCGTCAGGGCCTGAGGGGTCAGAGCAACGGGGAGCAGCAATGGAGAACAGAAGGAAATCTGTCGTTTTGCTCTTTCCGACAGCTTCCCGTGGCTGATAAACAGTGGAGATGTCTTCCGTGATCAGATCAAAACAGGTGGCGAATGATTCCAATACACTTTTATCTGCAATGGATATTAGCAGAGAACTTTCAGCTGACTGACAAACCCATCCATTCATGCGACGACGCAGTCCAAGTTCAGGAAGCAGGTGAAGAGCGAGGTGAAATACCTGTCACTTCGGTGCTTCAGTGCGTCAATAAAGTCTCCCCCTGAACGCAGCCCAGAAGCCGCGGCAGTATCTCGAGTCATCATGGCATTCGCCACCTCATCCACAAGAGGATCAGTGGCACATCCAACCAGAGGCCAGCTGCGGGACCTCAACTAATTAAAACAGATGGACCTTGGGGTCCGAATCCATAGGACGCTCAAAGCGGCTGCGCAGGTTGACTCTGTGGTTAAGGAGGCATATGGTGAATTGTCCTTCATCAATCGGGGAATTGAATTTAGGAGCCGAGAGGTATTGATGTAGCTATGTTGGTCCCTGGTCAGACCCCCCTTGGAGTACTGTGCTCAGTTCTGTTCGCCTCACCACAGGAAGGATGTGGAAGCCATAGAGAGGGTGCAGAGGAGATTTACAAGGATGCTGCCTGGATTGGGGAGCATGACTTATTAAAGCAAGCTGAGGGAACTCGGCCTTTTCTCCTTGGAGACACGGAGGATGAGGGGGGACCTGATAGAGGTGTATAAAATGACGAGAGGCATTGATCGGGTAGATAGTCAGAGGCTTTTCCCCAGGGCTGAAATGGTGGCCACAAGAGGACACAGGTTTAAGGTGCTGGGGAGTAGGTATAGAGAAGATGTCAGGTGTAAGTTTTTTACTCAGAGAGTGGTGAGTGCGTGGAATGGGCTGCTGGAAATTGTGGTAGAGGGGGATACGGTAGGGTCTTTTAAGAGACTGTTAGATAGGTACATGGAGCTGAGTAAAATAGAGGGCTCTGGGTAAGCCTAGTAATTTCTAGGGTAGGGACATGTTTGGCATAGCTTTGTGGGCCGAAGGGCCTGAATTGTGCTGTAGGTTTTCTATGTTTCTATCTTTCTATGCTGTTCCTGGCATTTCCGGGGTGGCCGTGACGTTTAACGCACAAACCCCCTGGGGTCGGTGACCCTCCAGCCGCAACACGCGGCTCTACCTGCAGTATCCCGGGACGGTGACCTTCCACCCATCATCCCTGGGGCTGTGGCGGAGGGGGGTGGGTGACACTTTTTCCTCCAATTCGTTGCCCTTCTACCCTGGATCCCCGGTGCTCTGATGAGCATAACACATGAAAACCTATCTGCAGAACACATATCAAATAATCTGCACAATGCTGGAGATATGAAATAAACACAAAAAATATAGGACACAGCAACTCAGGCAGCATCTATACAACGAGCAGCAGACAATATTTCATGGGCGTGACTTCATCAGATTTTGAGAAGAGAAAACAAATGGAAAAGCTGCGGAGGAATGGATAAAACAGAGGGACGATCTGTGCTAAGTTGAGTCTAAATGTGTTTATTTGGCAATAAGAAGCACATTGCCTTTCTTCGTAGTGTTGATAACAACAGGGCTGTGGGACAGGTCCTGCAGAGAAGGCTGAACTAATGCGAGCGAGAACACCCCGGAGCATGGGTGGCAGGCGTTAGTCTGGGTCTTCAACATCTGGGTCCTGAGCATCCACACTAGCTTCGGAGATATATCTCAGGGACATCCACACTGTCGTAAGCCCCACAGTTATTTGTCGATGAGATCAAGTCACCTCTTGGAGAGGGGCAACACGGTGGTCGTGGCCAATCGTGTGTTCGTGAATCAGCATGGCCACATTAGCGCCACGTATCCTCATCTCCGTTGATAATCCATGCAGAAACGCCGCTGTGTGGCAGCAACCAGATCCTAATTTCCACCTGGCTTTGGGTCAGGACTGGCATATGGGTGACCAGCGGGTACTCATTTCCTCCCTGTGATCGTGAAGATCGGCTTGAAAATGATTGTGGCGGGAGTCCGCAGAGGAGAGGACCGTCTGGCTAATCCTGGGGCACTTGAGTGAGCAATTCTCCTTGTCCTGAAACTGCGCGCTGTGTGCAGGAAGATCAAGGAGGTTTTGTTTCGTGTCATTGTGCAGCGGATCAACAGATACAACAGCCGAACAGGTTGTCAGCCCTGTGTTATTTCAGAAGGGCCACAGCAGCAAGGATTAAGCGAGAAATTCTCGGCAGAGAGCCCATCCATTTAGAAGAATGTTTGGGGAAAAGAGATTGCAGAGGGCAGAGGTATAGAATCAGAGGGTGGGGTGGGGGTGGGGGGCGCGGTGTTGACCACATTTCCTGCGGCACTTAAACGCAGGAGGGCCAGAGCTCAGTTGATACCTTGTTCAGGTTGTCAAGATGAAGCGAGTGTTGTGCCAAGATGATCTGTGATGGGATCTCCGATTTTACTGTTTCTATAAACGAATTGGATGCAGGCGTCAAATGTATGGTTGCTGTGTTTGATACCACAGAGATATGGTGGAAAGACAGTTTTGTAGAAGACATTACATCCACCAGATATACAACATAGAAATACCGCGTCGTTTGGGAAAGGTCTGACAACTGGAAAGAATGTGGGGTGATGTGAAAATGTCCATTTTGACCAAAAGCTTAAAAATGCAGCTTGCACTGGAGAGCTCGACAATGAAGGACGATCTTTGTGCTCAGATACTGGGAATAATTAAGAAACCAAACACAATATTGTTGGGAATTGTGTCGGAAATCAAACTTACATGTAGGGAAAACATTCTTCAGTTCCAGGGAGTGACGATGTGTAAACAGTGCCTACAGTATTGATCTCCTCCTTTCAGAAATGGTGATGATGGGTTTGTAATAATTCAGAAAAGGTACAGAGGGAAACTCTTGATGCGGGTGGTTTAGCATACGTGGTAAGACAGAACAGGCTTGTTGAAGTTTACAGGAGTATGAAAAACGCCTTTATAATCAATAAGATATTGAGGGCCATTGAGCTGGTGAATGTGAAGAGGGTGGGAGTTCGAAAATCGGGCAAGATTTTTTTAAACATAAACGCTTGTACATCGAAGACAAATCTTAGAAGGAAGTGTTGCTTTCCTCGGAGCGGTGCGAGGATTTGGGACTTTCATTTGGAATTATGATTGAGTCAGAAACCGTTACTATCACAGGAAAAAAGTTAGACATATACCACGGAAGCACGGTGTGCATGGTTCGCGGGATCGCCAAGAGTGTGGGGTTGAATTTGCAGTTAGAGGAGGCGCAATCGCACTCAGTGGCAATGTGGAGATGACGGGCCGTGTTAATCTGGGGGGATTTACCAAACTGATGTCTCAACCATCTTCCAACCAGACAGCCAAAAGCCCCGAGACGGTCACTGTCATTTGGGATTAACTGCTGAATGAAACAGATTGAAGGAAAACTGTCAAACAGTATGAAATTTTGGGACTGATGGTGTTTGAAACAATGTCTCCTTGCTTGAAGAATGCCGATCCCCAGTTACATCCCTCAGCGTCGTCACAATTTCTAGCACTGGGTCTTTCTCACTCATGTCCCTTAATTGAATCAAATCAATAACAGCGGCGATTTCACTTGGCTGATGTAATCGTTTTGTTAATAATTTCAACATCTCTAATTTTGACTGTCGAAACGTCATTGTCCCCATGGAGAGCTAAATGGTATAAAAACTGTGGAATATTCTGCCTCAATATTTTATTCCCAGGAATTACCTGCAGCGGAAGGGAAACCTCACTTTCAAAGAAAATGCTGGGTGGATATTACACTGTTGAGGGAGTATTGTACGTGGTCATTGCAGCCATTGGAATTCCTGGTAAGTGGACAGGACTATACAAGACCTGTATCTCCATCTATTATACAACTTTAATCTGTATTTGATTATGTCACAAACCTTCTGAGCTTTTTTCGTTTTGCAACATCAAAAAAGGTGGTGCAGATTCTGTCTGGTAAATCCGTTGAATTAACACAACAATTTTCTCATTTTGAGCTTGCGGAAAATCAAACTGCCTTGATTTTTTTTGAACTCTCGGGATCCACCAGAATGTTTTGTTTTGCCTTTACTGCCTTGCTCAGGGTTGTACCACTGCTCCTGGCAGACAGCTCCCCGGGAAGGTGTTACCGGGAGGGTCTTTTACTTTGTGGTTTTCACTGTTTCTGAGTTATGGATCAGAGTGGTGCTGTGGACACGTCTCATTCTGGAGGCGGTCAGAGTGGGATTCCTCTGTCTGTTGGTCAATAATTGGATCCTGTCACCTGAACCAGTGTTCGCAGATGTGCTGTCGTGTGTTGTTACCAAATGGAACTCACTGTGGACTCAATCCGTTGACGGAGCCAGTCTACTGCCGAATAAAAAGATGTCCCTTCCTCCGCCTGAAAGCCTCCCTGGCTTCATCAGATGTAGAACTTCCAGAGTCCTGCTTTAACAGGGCAGATCGCGGTTAAGTCTGTCAAACCGGATCCATCAGAAAATGTGAGCAGGAATACTTATTTGAAAAGGACATCCCAAGTGGATGGCTGCTACTATACGCCCCGCCGTTTACCCCACGCATCGCGTTATCCCTTCACCATTGAAGCAGACCTGTTGTGCACAGATGTATCCGGGTCCGACACTGATCAATTTATAGCCACGTACTGACTCCCACACTCCCGATATTTAGCTGAAACCCGAGCCCGTGCTCAGACCCGGAGAATGTGTTCAGTAATGTCCAATCTCTGCTCTTCCTCCAGTGAACTTAATAGCGATTGTGATCCTGTCCCGGGGCAAGTGCGGCCTCTCCACCTGCACCACTCGTTATCTGGTGGCCATGGCAGCGGCGGATCTTCTGGTTATTATCATCGAAGTCATTTTGTATCAGATCAATTACCTGTATTTTCCGGTGACCTTCCTGGACATCACCCATGTGTGCAGTGTTAACACTGTGCTAAGGAATACAGCCACCGGCTGTTCCGTCTGGTTCACTGTGACTTTCACCTTTGATCGATTTGTCGCCATTTGTTGCCAGAAGCTGAAAACAAAATATTGCACCGGGAAAACTGCGGCTGCGATTCTCACAACAGTCGCTATTCTGCTCTTTCTGAAAAACATTCCCTTCTACTTCACATCAGAGCCAAGTTCGATCATCGACAACGTACCTTGGTTCTGTGCAGTGATTGACAGTTATTACACTGACCCCGGGTGGGTGACATTTGACTGGTTCGATACGGTTTTAACTCCGTTTCTCCCTTTCGCTGTAATTTTGCTGCTCAACTCTCTGACAGTCAGACACATATTAGTGGCCAGTCGGGTCCGCAAGGGGCTGAGGGGTCAGAGCAAGGGGGTGAACCGCAGTGACCCGGAGATGGAGAGCAGGACGAGGTCTGTGGTTTTACTCTTCACCATCTCCGGCAGCTTCATCCTCCTCTGGCTGACGTATGTAGCTCAATTCGTCTATTATCAGATCACAGGAACTGCAAGAAACCAGACTGATTCTGAATGGATCTTTAACAACGTCAGCTATTTGCTGAGTAATTTCAATTGCTGCACGAACACATTTATTTACGCGGTGACTCAGCCAAGTTCAGGGAGCAGGTGAAGAACACGGTGCTCACCTCAGTGCTACAGTTCATTAATAAAGTCGCGACCTGAGCGCACGCAAGCGGCGTTTTAATGGTCCAAAGGGTACAGACACAACTTTTATCCTCTGTTGACAGGCGAGCATTAACCAGATGGATAGTCAGGCCCTGCCGTTATCGCTCATGATTGGTAGCTTTACAGATTGTCTGACATTGGCAGTGTCCTCCACTGTGAAGACTGGTGAATAAATGGTCTAACGCATCTGTTTGCTTCCTTTGTTTCCTGATATGAATTTCGCGAACCCTGTTCTCCAGCCTACCCGCACATCGTAGCCACGGTCTTCCTTTTCTGTAGATTTATAGAACGGTGCAATGTTCGTTTTGATTTTCAATGCAAATGTCCACTCAGAATCCATGTTCAGTTGTTGAATGAGCCAGCCGGTCTTGCACAGCTGATACCTGAAAGATGTCCCTCCCCGGTCTACCACCAGCCCCTGGCACATGTTATGACAGACCTTTCAGTGTCACGTTATCCTTGACCTCCTCTGTCAACTGCGTTGTGTTCTCCTTTGCCATGGGATCCTGTTTATGAGATAAACTTCCGTAGAGTGCTGTGAACTATTTCGTGAAATATCTGCCACTGTTCATATGTGATGCGCCTCTTTCGTTCATTATCCATTCACTCTGGCCAACTACCCCTTCACACTACTGTCGTAGTCCGGATGCAAGTTGAAGAGACTGGTTTTGGACCACTGATATTTACTCTCATTCTGTACATGGAATCCGACAGTGCTATGCATTTCCCTGAGGATTTTAATGAAAAGATGTTTTACTAATCCTTCTTTCTGACCAAATCCAAGACTCCCTGATCCTCGGGTTGGTTCTGTGATAGACTGCTGTAAAACGCAGTCAAAGAGGCAGTCCACAAATTCTTCTTCTGCGATGCACTTTGCTTTGCTTCTGCAGTCAATCAGTAGATTGAACGTTTCTTCATGTGTGTTTTTGATGTATCCCCATTTATTCTTTGCCCTGTAGAGCAGCCACATTTGCGGTTCTGTAAGTCACTTCCATTGGTGCCACGTTTTTCCTTGCTGTTTATTATTTGTACCAAAACCTATTCCAGATCACTCTCCACTGCATCGTACCGCGGCTCAGCACCGTTCCGATACTGTCCTTTTTTAACAAAGTTCCCAAACTGCATTTCTCTTTTGGCCGATTCTTACGGAACATCACATTACCTGGAAAATCACTCAGTCCGAGTCACACTGCAACCTCGACTCGATGAGAGTTTATTAGTTCATACTGAAGCCTTCTTTCTTGTGCCGGCAAACTATCTTGTTCCAGATTCACTCAAATAAAGAGCGTTGGGAATATTTTTATTAATCCACATTCACTCTCTGCTGTACACACCTGGTAATCATGTTCCATTCTCATCACACTTTGCCTCTCATTGTCCACAGAAAGTGATAATACCGGATGATACTACGCGCATTGATACTGTTGTTCTCTTCACTGCAGGGGGAGACATTGAAGCCTCTGTCACACGGTGAAGTCCGATCCCAGTGTCGAGTAGGGAGCCCGGCCCTGAAACCGTTTCAGGAGGAACAAATCTTCCACCGGGTGAGGAGTTTCATCACAGACATTTCGCAGTGTTCGGATCCCCAACATGCAGGGTGCTGCAAATATTGTTAAGCGTGGCTATCCTAGCTAGGGGCCACCTCTGCGGAAGTGCGGTGCATCCTTTTGAATTTCCAGCACATTAGGGAAATCAGCTGGTGGTGTGTTTTGACGAAGCACGTTCCGACATTACCTTCTGTTTTCTTTTTGTTGTTTTGTAACATTGTCGTAAAGGTAGAATTTTGGTTAACTATAAGTATCAAAGCACTGGAGATACTCCAAGCAACTGAAGCCATCGGGGGAAGTGAGGAAAGAGGGAATAATGCCTGTGGATAGTGTGCAGGGCTGTCGGAGCTTACAGAGGGCTACTGATAGGATGCAGAGCTGGGCTGACAAGTGGCAGATGGAGTTCAATCCGGAGAAGTGTGAGGTGGGACACTTTGGAAGGACAAAGTCCAAGGCGGAGTACAAGGTAAATGCCAGGATTCTGGGCAGTGTAGAGGAGCAGAGGGATCTGGGGGTCCATATCCACAGATCACTGAAAGTTGCCTCACAGGTGGATAGGGTAGTTAAGAAAGCTTATGGGATGTCAGCTTTCATAAGTCGTGGAATCGAGTTTAAGAGCCGCGAAGAAATGATGCAGCTTTACAAAACTCTGGTAAGACCACACTTGGAGTACTGTGTCTAGTTCTGGTCGCCTCATTATAGGAAGGATGTGGAGGCGTTAGAAAGGGTGCAGAGGAGATTTACCAGGATGCTGCCTGGTTTAGGGAGTATACATTACGAGGCGAGACTAAGGGAGCTGGGGCTTTACTCTGTGGAGAGGAGGAGGATGAGAGGAGACTTGATGTACAAAATATTAAGAAGAATAGATAGAGTGGACAGCCAGCGCCTCTTTCCCAGGGCACCAATGCGCAATACAAGAGGACGTGGCTTTAAAGTAATGGGTGGGAAGTTCAAGGGAGACGTCAGAGGGAGGTGTTTTACCCAGAGAGTGGTTGGGGCATGGAATGAGCTGCCTGGGGTGATGGTGGAGGCTGTTACGTTTGGCAAGTTCCAGAGATTGTTAGAGAAGCATATGGAGGAATTTAAGATAGAGGGATATGTGGGAGGAAGGGGTTAGATAGTCTTAGGAGTGGCTTGAAGAGCGGCACAACATGGTAGGCCGAAGGGCCTGTATTGTGCTGCATTGTTCTATGGTTCTATGGTTTTAATGGTCAACGTGGAGTCCTCCACTTCTCTTTTACTTGTTGAGAGGGCCTTGAAATCTCGTTGTTTTCACCCCTGAAGAGTCGAAGTTACCAGGGTGATATTTATACCAACGCGCAGCAGTAGCTCCGCTGTTCTGACAGAGCAAGCCCTCCGATCCGCTGCGAAGAAGCGAGAAAGGCTTCCGCGTAGACTGGAGGCAGGTACACAGACAGAACTGGAAACCCTCGCACACGGACCTGCAGAGCTCCATGCACTTCCGATGCAATCTGACACGTACATGTTCAGCTCCCTCCTGCGTCACTCTTCATTGAAACGCTTCTATCCGTCTCTTATGTAGTATCTTATTCCCCTCTTCCCTCTCAGCTTCACTCTTGAGTTTCCTTCCAGCATTCAGCCTTCACGACAACCCTGAGCTCCTCCACTGCCCCGCTGTCTCTCTGCCTCCGCTGCATCACATATTTACCCACTACCTCATGTTTCCTCTCCGTTTTCTCTCTCTGGTTCGCCGTGCATCGAGTCTGCCTTCAAGCTGCCATCTCTCAGTTTCCCGTGTCTTGTGACAGTCTCTTCCTCTCCTCTTCCTTGCTCCTGCGTCATTTCAGACGATCTCCCTCACGCTTCCCCTCTACATCACACCCACGCACACACCCAGAACATGCATCTTTCCAAAATACTGCCCGAGCTCATGGGCAAGGAAAGAGCACGATCTCGATGTATTTGCCCAGGTTAAACTAGAAATCTTGCAAGGTTCCCCAAGGTCACAAATCCGCAGAGCAAGGATGTGAATCTGCACCGGATACAGATGGGGTACCTTGAATCGAGAGACAAAGGGTGAGAAAGGCTCAGTCCTCAAGGGATCCAAGGACCTACAGAATGAGCTCATATCCCGTCAATTGTTTCAGTTCCTGGACATTAGTTGTTTAAAAAGCTGATAACTCAATTTCCTGCTCTGTGGTCGCAACGATCAATGAATCTGCAACAAGTTTCATAGGAATTTGACGTTCTTCTCAGACATTGTACCTGCTTTAATTCTCAAAATTCTGAGATGAATGTTGTGGGGCGAGGTGGAATGGTATAGAATTGGAATGGAAAAAATCACACTACATGGAAATGGGTAAGATTTAAAGTGGTCAGAACTATCACTGGCGGTCAGGTTTAATGTATTAAGGCAAACGAATAACCAGGGAATAGTATGGCGCATGAGATCCACCAGGCGGGAAATATGCGTGGAGCCAGAAGCTGTATGTGTGGACCGAGATGAGGTACTTACATGGGTGTTGACACTAGGAACATACGTTGTCGTTGAAGGATTCAACGAGGCTGAAGGTGAAATTCTAGTGCAAGTCACCAAAATTAAAGCGAGGTCAGCAGATATGCTAGAGGGCTCAAAGGTGGATAAATCCCCAGTGCCAGATGAGATTATATCCCAGAGTGTAACGGGAGGCAGAGAGGTCAGGAAGCGGCTGAGATTTGTGAAAAATTTGGTGGCCACAATTGAGGTATCAAATGATGGGTATATTTCTGACGTGGCCGCCCTTTTGGAGAACGGCAGCAGGGGAAAGTCTGGACATTAAAGTCCCAGCATCATAGGTAGGGGAGATATTGTAAAGACAGTCGAGGGATAGCATTATTGATCACTTGTGAATACATAGGTAAATCAGCGGTATCTAATGTTTTTATTGAGGGCCGATCCTGTCTGAGCAATGCACATTACTTTTTGAAAGGCACAAAGTATACTGAGGAGCGCAGTGAACCAGGTGCCTTCACTTGGGCTTCAGAAAGGCCTTTGACAAGATCCCAGGTGGCAGTTTGGTCCAAATGGTTCGGGCCATATTATCCAGGTGAAGTTGGTAAATTGATATCAAAATTGACTTTTATCGTTGGGGTCATCGAAGTGCCCTCCGCAGCAAAACAAAAGCCCGAGCACAACATTGGGTCATGTATCTGCCGACTCATTGTTTCCTGATATGAATAACCGAGCCTGGTTCTCCAGAGATCCACACTGATCTGAGCCACCCTCTTCCATTTTATATTTTCACAGAAAATCCTTATCTTCTTTTTGATATTATGCACAGTGTTCTTTTTAATGCTGAAAATTCCCCTGACCTCCCGCCCGTCTCTTGTCCCTGCCAAGTTATATCTCCGAGTTTTCTGTTGAACAATGTCCTTGACTTGCTTTGTAATCAGAGTTTGTTCACCTTTCTCATGGAATCCTTCCCTTTAGATGGGCCGAACCTCTGCTGAGTGTAGCGAACAGGCTGGTGAAATATTTCCCACTGCTCACCTGTTGATGCAACCCCCAGATTCTTTACCCAGTCCACCCTGGACAACTCTCCTTGTCGTGGAAGGAGTGCAGGGAAGCTACACTGGAGTGATTCCTGGAATACCAGGACTTACTTACCAAGCAGAGATTGATCACTGCTTATGATGCTGGTATGTCAGGGTATCCCAGATCGATACGGTACGGGAACGTACCCTTCGGCCAAACTCGTCCGCGCCGACCAACATGAATTCTTTTTTTTATCCACTAATCCCACCTGAACCCATTTTATTCTCCCCACATGTTTGCCATTTGGAAATGGGATCAGAGGAGTTTTGTTTTTCGCTGATTTGGTGAGCCTGTGAAATTGTCCACCGCAGTGGAGGCGAAATCATGAAGTATATTCAACAAGTATGCAGTTATATCCTGAAAGTTGAAGGAATAACTGGAGGTGAGGAGAGGCAGCTACAGGGTACTGAAGCGAATGATGAGCCATGATCACATTCACTGATGAAACAGGCCGAATTGGTCAGATGGCGCAGACTAGGGGCATTGTCCCAACACTGAGTACAATCATGCAGTGACAGATACTCCCTGTGATACATCGTCACTGGCTCAGTTAATCCTCTGCAGTTAGTTACATTTCTACCGTGTTGGTCAATAGCCGTTAATTACTGGAATTGACCAGTCACTAACGACCATTCATAGATTCACTGCAGATAGTCACCTCGTATACTTCTGCAGTGACCGACACACCCAGTAATGTACGGCAACTAGTTCAACTGTTCCAATGTCGTTTGTGACCGCTTCTATGTACAATTCGGTTGTACAATTCTATGTACAATTCGGCTCCCAGTTACGAATTGCAACGGTTCATTGAATGTCATGAAGGAACGCCAGCGTTTAGAACTATTTAATAAACAAACATATCACTGATGACATCTCTGCACAGCCGGTAGCCAGTGGACAACCTGTGGCATTGCCATAAATGGTGCGAGACCAGCACACAGGAACACAGAATATTAGAGGCCACCTGTCCTTTCGAGAATGTTCTGCTCTTTCAAAGTCTCGTGACTGATGCATGATCTGAGTACAATATTGAAGCTCTGTCCCTCTACCGCTTGAAGCCACTTGTGTCTCCAAATCTAACTACCGCCTTGCTCTATATAATCGGGAAATTCACCTCCCTCCATGGCACAGAATTCCAAAGGTGTGAGGTGATGTACTTCGGTAACAGCAAGCAAGATGTGAGTCATTGACTAAATGGAGAGAGGATGCAATCTATCAGGTTGAGAGCGATCACGTTGTAAAAGTGCATTAATCCTAAAAAGTTCGAAGGCAAGTCCAACAAGTACTTCTTAGTCAAACCGCACGTTGGCCACTTTAGGGAAAAGGGTGGAGTTTAAATGCAGCGAGGTTTTATTGCAGTTGCACAGGGTGTTGTTGAGGCCCCTTCAGCTACCCCGCGCACAGATTTGGATCACGTGAAAATGGATACAGTAACACCGGAGGCAGAGCGAAGGAGATTTAACAGTATAATTCCTGGGATGAGAAAGCTGTCCTGTCAAGATAAATTGGACAGTTTGATTCTGTACATGAGTTCAGGACACTGAGGGATGACCCTATTGAGAGATGGAAGAACCTCAGGGAAATGACAGCTGCTTAACTTTCTTTTTCACTTTTGGTCGATTCACTAACAAGGGGACGTAGCGACAAAAGTAGTGGCCTGACATGTTAAACAGAGGAATCAGTTTGTATATGACAAGTAATTATTTTAGGTTGTAAGATTAAACCTGCACACAATAATCCAAATGGAGCCTGACCAACACCGTGGGTAACTGTAGTACAACCGTACTCAAAGTCATTTTCAATGAAGGTCGATACATCATTACTAACCGTTGCAACACGAAGATATAGTTTATGAAGCCATCCAACTATTCCGACATCCACCTTTCCCAATCTCTCATATCTTGCCTTTCTACCTCTCCAAACAAAGTAGATAACCACTCTTACCCTTTTCTTTTGGATTTATCAACGATGTTGTCTCTGTTTCAATTTGTCCAAACCGCATCGCAACCTCTTTATATCCAATTCACGACGCACAATTGCAACCGGGTTTGTGTCCCGGACAATCTTAAAAAATACAATGGGATTCCTCTTCCAAATAATTAATATAAACTGTGAATGAGTGCGGCCCAGGAACAGATCCCTGCCACGGCATCCGACTCACGCCTTGCTACCCCAACTTAGAGTCAATGTTTTCTTACCCCCTGTATCTTTTCCGTGGACCAATTTTCAGTCTATGCCAGTGTACATTTTCAGTACATGCCAGTATATACAACCTCACATATGTGACTTGGAATCCCACACTAAGATGATACGTCGGGATTTATGCAGGGCCTTTTGACATTCCTAAAACAGCAGATATCGCAAGGCACAGGCGGGCAATTCAGCCCAACCTTCTTAACGTCAAGTCTGAGCTGCCGACATGATCACATATGTGGGAAGGTGCCCTGCAGCTGATGGCTGTTCCTCTGCACAGGGCAAGGTTTCAGAAATGTGCGAAGTGTTTATGGTTATAGAACATAGAACATAGAACAATTACAGCACAATTCAGGCCCTTCGGCCCACAAAGCTGTTCCGAACATGTCCCTACCCTAGAAATTACTAGGCTTACCCATAGCCCTCTATTTTACTCAGCTCCATGTACCTATCTAACAGTCTCTTAAAAGACCCTACCGTATCCGCCTCCACCACTGTTTCCGGCAGCCCATTCCCCGCATTAATGGAGTACTTTTTCTCTTTCTCCGGAATCTACTCACGCTCTCTGTCTGTCTCTCGCTCTGTCTATGTATGTATCTATGTATGTATGTATGTATGTATCTATCTATCGAAATATGTTTATAAAAGAAATATTGAGCCCCTTTGACATTTTATTAATCATTTTCCTGTGAAATATTCCATTGTCAGCAAATGGTAATAAACTTTCTGTTTGCTGTTCAGATTGTTTCTCTCACCTCAAGTAATGCACGTAATGGATAAACCAAAACGCCACTGATTATTTGGTCACACGATAACTCCCATTACTTTAGCGCCGCGTTTTCTTTTTTTTTACGGCATGCAAGTTTCTGGTTATTGCAGGTGGTTTCATCCTTCCGTTTTCAGTCAACCGTCCGGATTACTGTTATTTGAATAACCGGGATATTATTTGAATAGCCGCCAATGAATTTTATTTGAATAGCCGCCAATGATGTTGGATCTTCTTACCGGATTTACTTCAGTGAACATCACTGAGCACTGGCGGCATCGCAGTCAGGCTTGTCTTGATCCCTGGCCCTGTGTAATGTTCGATTCTCATAACTGAGGTTGATATTCACCTTGTACCTGGTGGCACACATGCGAATTTACATTGGCAGAGTTTGTATTTCCCCATGTGAATAATGCAGATTATGGCCTTGTTACGGACTCAGTGAAAGTCCCTTTAAGATAGAGAGTGTGTGTGTTTGTGTGTGTGGGGCGTCCTTACGTCAATAGAAGATAAAGGACGTAATGACGTTGCAGAAGTCAGAAGAAGAAGGAGAGAGAGAGAGAGAAGGGAGAGAGACACCAGCCTGCTTTTTTTCTCTATCGATGGATGAGAAACAATAACTGTGTCTGCCACTGAAATCCATGTATGGAAGTTGGAAGTAATCCGGTGGAGTTCACTTTGTTGCTGACCTGTAGAAGGAAACAGATATTTGTGTGTGGACGACCACGGTTCGGATGCTTTTCGGGGTGAGGAAGTCACTACCGAGTAAACACTGAAGTGTCGTTTGGGTTCCATCGTGGAACATTTGGATTTCGTATGTACTCTCTCTATGTTTCTCTACGTCTACGTCTTATCTTCAGACAACGGTGGTTGTTGAAGAAGCCCTTGCTCATGTTTCACCTTATGGCTTGCGGAACTGAACTTTACGAACCATTCCTGAACTGGGAGTTTGGGACTTTGCCACCCACCCACACACACCCACACACACACACACACACACACACACACACACACACACACACACACACACACACACACACACACACACACACACACACACACACACACACACACTCACACTCACACTCACACACACACACACGAAGAGTTTAGTTTTTGGGGTTAACGTTCAAGGTTTAACATTTTTGAATTCTAACATACTAACATTTTTACTTTTATTTTACGTATTATCATAAGTAGTGATTAATAAAATAGTTTTAAACACTGAATCAGGCTCAGTGTGTTTCTTTTGTTGCTGGTTCGTGACAGCCTGAATTATGGCGCTTTACCTGAGGGTCATAAACTGTTAATAATCATAAACACATGATTACACCGGGCATCGGCTCGCTTACAAAAATTAAAAGAACAAACAGTGCAAGAATCTACTTTGGTTCCTTCATTGCACCGAATCGCTGAGGACAAATTTGGCATTACCAATAAGTAGCATGGACTGAGTAATGAGGAAGAGCAGAAACCTGGTCTAAATTCCGCACAAGAATCCAAGATCACCGAGTAATGAACAGGGGGAGAAACCGTTTTCTGAATCTTCCATTTTAATTCAGACAAGCAAGGTATTGGTCAGCTGCAGGAAGTTAGTCTGATTTTCGTAGGCTGAGCCAGGGTCCATGAGTAAGAGTAGAGGGTTTGCTTGTTTCGCTCATCTGAACTGCAGGCCACTCAGGAGGAAACAGGGAATGCCGGAAACACAGAACCGGTCGGGCAGTGCCCATGAAAGGAGAAAACAGGTTTAACGTAGCGGTTCAATAATCATTCGTCAGAGCGAGGAATGAGAAAGCGAGTTCAGTTGATTTCAACAATAAGTGAGTGCGGGAGGTTGCTGGGGAATCAGGCAAAGGCAATATCACTGATGGGCGCATCACAGAGTTGTCCAGGTGACTCAGCTTCCGTGGCCAACAGTTCAATGAGGTCACGTGGAGAAAAGAGGCGAAGGAAAATGTCCAAGCTGTGAAATGCAGGTCAGAGTTATACTTCAAACCTCAATCATAATGCAGATCGACATTATCTGTGGAGACAGAAAGACAGAATATATATGTTTCTGAGAAGGATCATGTGAAAACAGAACTGATTCAAACAGGAGAGCAAGTTAGTTCAATCAGCATTACATCCAGAAGTCAGCGCAGTACCTAGGCGGAAGATGAAGTGCTGCTCCCCAAGTTTACGTCGGGTAGAGTTCATTGATTGTTGTTTTTCACCGCACTTCTGATGTTGAAGCGTAAAAGCAAATACTAACTCAACATTAACGTTGACTTCGGCTTATTGAGGGGTGAATTGGCTTGGCAGAATTAATGTGTGTTCATGAAAATTACTGTTCCCAACACTATGAATTAAATTAGCACATAACAGAAATGTGCCCTGTTGCTGTAAATTAATACTCACAGTAAAAGAAAGTGAGGTCCCCAGAACAATCAACTTAAAAATAACACATTTGGAACAGAATCTCTGTAATCCCATTGCATGCATAACAACGATTTGTATGGTATTAGTATTAGTTTATTATTGTCACTTGTCACGATGTACAGTGAAAAACTTGTCTTGCATACCGATCTTACAGATCAATTCATCACAATGCATCGGGGGAGTACAGGATAAAAGCAATAAAGAATTTAGTGTAAAGATGACATTTGTATGAGGACACACGTGCAAAGTTAACAGGACATCCTGAGCAGCGGATAATTTCAATTTCGGACTTTAAATCAATGGTTGATGATATAACAGAAGTCGTAAATATCCAGTTATCGAATTTCGGAATTTGTCGACAATTAAAAATAGTAATTGAACACATCGAGTATCTTCAGTTTATTAGAGCTACAAATATTTGCAGAGATCGGTCATGGTATTCGTTAATCTGGCTATGTCTCCAATCCAAGTGTACAGATGGCATTTAAATGGACTTCATGATGACGAGTAACGATTATCCTCACGAGAGATCTTTAGTTGAAGATTAAGGTCCTGGTAAAGAAAGCAGTTTATTGACCGAGACAGGAAATAGGATGAGCCCCAGATGGCAGCGTGCACAATGACCAGGGGTTGAACTTGGCAGAATTTTCACCACAGTCTGATCTGGTCCACAGCGACTGCTTGTTCCAATTAAACATCGCGATTTGTCGCTTTCAAGTTTAAACGCGACGGTAAAAAACAACATGATATCACAACACAGAACAATGGCTTGACTGAATGTGCAAATTGATTTAAATCCATGCAACCTTGAGTTCATTCTACTTCGGTCTTAAGTGCTTAGAAATTAGTTTCCTTTCTCTGAATATTCAATGTAAAATTATTAGTTTTTCAGATTAACATGTTGCATGGCATAGAGATATACAGTGAAGGGGAGAGACCACATATCGTGTGTTTGATTTCCTTGGAGTGGAGGAGGATTTTCAGGAACCTGTTGAATGGAGACGAAATTGCGAGGACCCAAATATATTAACCAGAAGAGTATTTTCCCCATAGTGGAGGTATCTAAACAGGGATGACAACGTTTTACGTTAAAAATAAAGCAGAAATTTTTGTCGGGAAATCTGTTGAGTTCTCCAGCCCGCGGGAGGGGTATGATTGACCTGAGTAGGTGAAGCAGAGGGAGAAAAATATTTAGGAGATCAAGGAATTTAGGTGTATGGACGTACGAGACGCAAGTGTAGTTGAGAACTGCAGAGATCAGCCACGGTCAGATTAGATGGCGGCGCAGGTGGAGGAGCCTGATGGCCTTCTCCTGCTCATGTCTTCTTCAATGTCCTGCGTTAAGAGGGTCAGAGAGCATACAAAGGAGATTCTGTTCTCACACAAAGGATAGTTCGAACCTGAAACACATTTTCTGAGTGGGAGGTGGAGGCAGAAGTGTGAAAACGAGGTTGAATCACCAAGGCACAGAAGGCTACGGACTAAGTGCTGGTAAATGGGATCAGTAAGGATGGGACCTTGAGCGTCAGCCTGTTCAGGGAGGACGAAAGTTATGCTTCAGTGCTCTGTGATCCAATAAATCTATGAATAAACTATTTTCCTTACGTCTCTTCATTGCAGTAAACGTATTAACAATTGCGACCCTGTCCCGGGGTAAGTGCGGACCCTCCAGGTGTGTCACAAGTTACCTGGTGGTCATGGCAGCGGCGGATCTCCTTGTCGTCATTCTGGACCTGATATTGCGGCACATTTCCATAGTTCATTGGGAAACATTTATTTTCCTGGAGTACATTCCCGTGTGTAATATCCACGCCGCGCTGCTTTTCGCAGCCACCGACTGCTCTGTCTGGTTCACCGTCACGTTCACCTATGACTGATTCGTCGCTATTTGTTGGCGGAAGGTTAAAACCAAATATTGCACCGTGAGGACGGCGGTGGTCGTTGTGGGAACACTGAGCTGTTTAAAGAACATCACCCGGTATTTTATGTTCACGTGGAAGTACACGTTTGGAAATGGACCTTGGTTCTCTGATGGGACAAGTGAGGTTGAGGGTTCTGAATTACGGGGAGCAATTGAGATTCTTCATTATATTCTCACCCCCGCTAACCCCGTTTCTGTTAATCTTACTTCTCAATGCATTAACAGTCAGACACATTTTATCAGCCAGCCGAGCCCGCAGGAGACTCCGCGGCCAGAGCAGCGGGAAGAGGTCGAGGGACCCAGAGATGGAGAGCCGAAGTAAGTCCCTCATTCTAGTCTTCGTTATCTCGGGTAACTTCGTGTTCTTATGGGCACCGTCTATGATAATTCCAGACGATCTCGGTTGTGGCAGTTTAAAGATGTTGAAGCATTTCCTGCTTTTCCCCAAGAAATTGGATTCATGCTCCAGTTACTGAGCTGCTGCAAAATCACCTGTATTTATGCCGGCAGCCAAAGTAAGTTCCGGGAGCAGATGAGGATTCAGGTTGTTACGGACTCAGTGAAAGTCCCTTTAAGATAAAGAGTGTGTGTGTTTGTGTGTGTGGGGCGTGCTTACGTCAATAGAAGATAAGGACGTAATGACGTTGTTGAAGAAGTTAGAAGGAGAGAGAGAGAGAGAGACACCAGCCTGCTTGTTTTCTCTATCGATGGATGAGAAACAATAACTGTGTTTGCCACTGAAATCCATGTATGGAAGTTGGAAGTAATCCGGTGGAGTTCACTTTGTTGCTGACCTGTAGAAGGAAACAGGTATTTGTGTGTGGACGACCACGATTCGGATGCTTTTCGGGGTGAGGAAGTCACTACCGAGTAAACACTGAAGGGTCGTTTGGGTTCCATCGTGGAACATTTGGATTTCGTATTTACTCTCTCTCTGTTTCTCTACGTCTACGTCTTATCTTCAGACAACGGTGGTTGTTGAAGAAGCCCTTGCTCATGTTTCACCTTATGGCTTGCGGAACTGAACTTTAAGAACCATTCCTGAACTTGGAGTTTTGGACTTTGCCACACACACACGAAGAGTTTAGTTTTGGGGTTAACGTTCAAGGTTTTCATTTTTGAATTCTAACCTACTAACATTTTTACTTTTATTTTACGTATTATCATAAGTAGTAATTAATAAAATAGTTTTTAACACTAAATCATGCTCAGTGTGTTTCTTTTGTTGCTGGTTCGTGACAAAATTGGGGGCTTGTCCGGGATAGTTCCCAAGGTTAACGAGATTCGTCCGGGATCCAATCCAAAGATTAACGAGTGTCGTCTGGGATCGTTCCCCAGATTGACGAGATTTTTTCGGGATTCAATCCAAAGATTTTTGAGGGAGGTCTGATAAATTCTTTTTAATTGGCTTGTGTGTGTGGAAACCAGCAGCAATGGATATTAAGGCATTTTTGGAGTCACCAACCCAAAAGGGATTGGAGGTGACGAAAAAGGATGATTTGATAAAGATTGCTATAAGGTTAAACCTTACAGAAGTAAAGCAGTCTATGAGAAAGGCAGATATTCAGAGATTGATAGCTGGCCATTATGTGGAAAAGAAGGTGTTTGAGAAGGAAGTGTTAAAACAGAGTCCTGGCAGTGAAATAGCAATTTCTGAGGCACAGGTGCAGCTGGCAAAGATAGAGGCTGAACGAGAGCAAACCCAGTTAAAGATAGAGGCCGAACGAGATAAATTAGAGGCCGAACAAAAGATAACTCAGATGAAGTTAGAGGCTGAACGGGAACGGGAACTAATTCGGTTAAAGTTTGAGGCAGAGGAGAAGGAAAAACAGAGGCAGCATGAGTTACAAATGAAGCGTAGGAGTTTGGAATCTGATTCTGATGATGGTTTTTCAGCCAGCAGGGAGGTTCGATTAGTCCCTCCGTTTGAGGAAGATCAGGTTGATCAGTATTTCCAACATTTTGAAAAGGTTGCTGTGAGTTCAAACTGGCCAAGGAAAGGATGGGCTCTTATGGTACAGAGTGTGATTAAAGGTAAAGCTCAAAAAGCTTATTCTGCTTTGTCTGCTGAGGATGCAGCTGATTATACCAAGGTAAAACAAGCTATATTGAAGGCCTGTGAATTGGTACCTGAAGCTTATAGACAAAAATTTAGAGACTTGAGGAAATCTGCAGATCAGACTTATATGGAATTTGCCAATGGAAAGAGAATATGTTTTGAACGATGGTACATGGCTAAAAATGTAGATGGGGATTTTGATAAATTGAAAGAATTGATACTAGTGGAAGACTTTAAAAGATGTATTCCAGCTGAATTAAATGAAAAGGCAGTGGAAACTTTACAAGAAACTGCTAGGTTGGCAGGTGATTATGCTTTAACCCATAAATCCAAATGGGGACAACCTAAAACCTTTCAAAAGAGTTACAAGGACAATCCAGGTAAACCGGAGATTAAATTGGGAGGTAATCAAAAAGGAAAAGATGAAAAGAAGCCAGGGCTGGAGAAACCTGTTGAGCGTACTTGTTATTACTGTAAGAAACCTGGCCATGTGATATCTAATTGTGCCCTTTTGAAGAAAAGGAAGGAAGCTGTGCCCAATGCTTGCTTTCAGGCAATTAAAAATCAAAAAGGTTTAGGAAATGCTGTTGAAGATCAGTCCTTGCAAGAGGTAAAAGCGAAAAAGTTGGAGGAGGTGAGAAAGGAATTCCGTTCGTATGTATCAGAGGGTTTTGTTTCACTGAATGATGAGTCACCCCAGGTGCCAGTGAAAATTCTTAGAGATACTGGGGCTAGTCAATCTCTCTTGTTGGACAGTGTTTTAAATTTTGGTGAAGAAAGTGACACTGGTGAGGTAAATCTAGTGCGAGGTGTTACAGATGACACCATGTCTGTCCCTTTACACAGAGTGATTTTAAAGTCAAAGTTCGTAGAAGGACCAGTCGAGATAGGGATAAGACCTAGGTTGCCAGTGGAAGGAGTTTCTTTGTTATTGGGAAATGACCTTGCAGATGAAGAAATTGTTCCTGTGGTACGGTTAACAACCAAACCAAGGATTGATGAGTCTGAGAATGATCCAGATGTTTACCCATCATGTGCGGTGACTCGAGCTAGAGCTAGAGAATTAGCCAAGACAGACAGTCCGGTGCAGTCTGATGTGGTTCCTTGTGACAGTCCTAAACAGGAAGAAAATTATGATGCCTTAAATGTGACTTTTCTGTCTTCACTGGAGGATCAACATCCTTATAGTGAGCCTGAATTTAAAGATTTGTCTTTGTCGAGGAAGGATTTTATGGTGGAACAGACAAAGGACCCTGAATTGACAGAATTGAAAGAAAAAGCACTCTCATGGGAGGAGATTGAAAAAGTGACAATTGGATATTATGTCAAAAATGGAGTGTTAATGAGGAAACGGAGACCTCCGCATGTTCCTGTTAATGAGGAATGGGAAGTTATTCATCAGGTTGTTGTTCCAAAAGTTTATAGGGATGAGATTTTAAACCTGGCCCATAGTATGCCTTTGGGTGGTCATTTTGGTGTGAATAAAACTGTAGGGAAGATCTTGAAACAATTCTATTGGCCTGGTTTGAGAAAAGATGTGGTGATGTTTTGTCGAACCTGCCACACATGTCAGATGGTAGGTAAACCAAATCAAAAACACCCTGTGGCTCCTTTGAAACCAATTCCTGCTTTTGGTGAACCCTTTTCGAAGGTGATTGTGGACTGTGTTGGTCCATTACCAAAGTCTAAGACTGGAAATCAGTATTTGTTAACCATCATGTGTGCCACTTCTAGATTTCCAGACGCAATACCCCTTAGAAATATTAAGGCCAAGATGGTGTCAAAGGCTCTTTTAAAATTTTTCACCTTGTTTGGTTTGCCAAAAGAAATCCAATCTGATCAAGGTAGTAATTTTATGTCAATTTGTTTTCAACAAATAGTCTATGAGCTGGGAGCAAAGCAGATTGTATCATCTGCATATCACCCAGAATCTCAAGGAGCTCTGGAGAGATTTCATTCTACTCTGAAAAATATGCTGAAGACGTATTGCTTTGAAAACACAAAGGATTGGGACGAAGGTATTCATTTACTTTTGTTTGCCGTTAGAGAATCAATCCAAGAGTCAATAGAATTTAGTCCGTTTGAGCTTGTATTTGGACATAGGCTGAGAGGACCTTTGGAGTTGTTAAGAGAGCAATGGGTTAATGAAGAAGTGCACTTGAGTCTGTTGGACTATGTCCAAAAATTTAAAACTCGGTTGGAGAGAGTCTGCCAGCTAGCGAGAGAGAATTTGAAAACCAGCCAGATAAGAATTAAGACATATTTTGATAGACGTGCTCGGCCTAGGACATTCGCAGTGGGGCAAAAGGTGTTGGTATTTTTCCCTAGCCAAAATAATACATTCCAATCTCGTTTTTCTGGACCTTATGTTATTGAATCTCGAGTGACCGATTTAACATATGTAATCAAAACACCAGATATACGCAAGAAAACACAACTCTGTCATGTAAACATGCTAAAACCTTATTATGAGAGGGATTCAGTTGTGGCCTTGGTGGATGATGTAAAGGTTGTTTCTAGAATGCCTGATGTTGATGTTGAGGAAGGCCAATTTAGACCAAATATTGTTCCACCGAAACTAAAAAACCAAAATATCCTGGAGAACCTTGAAACGAAGTTGGACCATTTACAAGTTTCACAAAAACAACAGATGAGAGAATTAATTTTAAAATTTAAAAATCTGTTCCCAGATGTTCCAAACAGAACATCGATAATTACCCATGAAGTTGATGTTGGGGATGCAAAACCAATCAAACAACACCCCTATCGAATGAATGTGGAAAAAAGTAAACTTGTTGATCAGGAAATAAAATACATGTTGGAAAATGATATTCTTAGACATTCTACTTCAAATTGGAGTTCGCCCTGTGTTATTGTACCTAAACATGATGGAACTGTTAGATTTTGCACAGATTACAGGAAAGTGAATGCGGTAACAAAGTCAGATGCTTACCCTATTCCTAGGGTGGATGATTGCATAGACAGAGTGGGAAGGCAAAATTTCTTACAAAGATTTCTTACAAAAAGGGTACTGGTGTGTTCCATTAACAGATAGAGGACGGGAGATTTCAGCCTTTGTAACCCCTTCCGGATTGTATGAATACAATGTTTTGCCATTTGGAATGAAAAATGCTCCGGCAACATTTCAAAGAATGATTAATTCAGTGATTCATGGGTTAAAACATACAGATGCCTACATTGACGACTTAGTGACTGGGAATGATACTTGGGAAGATCACATCTCTGTGTTAGAAAGGTTGTTTGAAAGACTTTCTGAGGCTAACCTTACAGTTAACTTGGCTAAAAGTGAATTTGGCCATGCCACTGTGACGTATCTTGGTTATGTTGTAGGTCAAGGCAAGCAAGCTCCTGTTCAGGCAAAAGTTCAAGCAATATCTGAGTCATCCACCGATATTCCCACAGGTACGAGGACTGTTAGAAGATTTTTGGGAATGGTTGGACATTACCGAAAATTTTGTAAAAATTTTGCTGATATTGCTCTTCCCCTAACTAATCTGAAGAAGGGAGTAAAGTTTGTTTGGACAGATTCTTGTCAAGAAGCATTTGAGAAGCTGAAAGCCATTTTATGCTACCATCCTGTGCTCAAAACACCTGACTTTGAAAAGCCATTTTCATTAGCAGTAGATGCCAGTGATGAAGCTGAAGGAGCTGTGTTGTTGCAGAAGGGTGACTTTGATGATATTGACCATCCTGTAGCTTACTTTTCAAAGAAATTTAATGAGCACCAAAAGAATTATTCCACAATAGAGAAAGAATTACTGTCGCTTGTTTTAGCCTTGCAACATTTCAGTGTATGTGTTTGCACTGCTCAGAAACAATTGACTGTATATACAGATCATAACCCATTGGTGTTTCTGAGCCGAGTCAAAACAAGAACAGAAGGCTGTTAAACTGGAGTTTAATTTTGCAAGAGTTTGATCTCATGATAACTCACATTAAAGGCAAAGATAATGTGATTGCTGATTGTCTTTCCCGATGTTAAATGGGAAACATGTATCTGTACTAATCTGATAGTCTGTAGTTGTGTAGCATGATAATTATTAAGATTACTAACTGTAAGCGCGGGTAAATCTTTCTTGGGAAAAATTTTTTTTAGGTGGGAGGTGTTACGGACTCAGTAAAAGTCCCTTTAAGATAGAGTGTGTGTGTGTGTGTGTGTGTGTGTGTGTGTGTGTGTGTGTGTGTGTGTGGGGCGTGCTTACGTCAATAGAAGATAAGGACGTAATGACGTTGTTGAAGAAGTTAGAAGAAGGAGAGAGAGAGAGAAGGGAGAGAGACACCAGCCTGCTTGTTTTCTCTATCGATGGATGAGAAACAATAACTGTGTTTGCCACTGAAATCCATGTATGGAAGTTGGAAGTAATCCGGTGGAGTTCACTTTGTTGCTGACCTGTAGAAGGAAACGGGTATTTGTGTGTGGACAACCACGATTCGGATGCTTTTCGGGGTGAGGAAGTCACTACCGAGTAAACACTGAAGTGTCGTTTGGGTTCCATCGTGGAACATTTGGATTTCGTATTTACTCTCTCTATGTTCTCTACATCTACATCTTATCTTCAGACAACGGTTGTTGTTGAAGAAGCCCTTGCTCATGTTTCACCTTATGGCTTGGGGAACTGAACTTTAAGAACCATTCCGGAACTTGGAGTTTTGGATTTTGCCACACACACACACACACACACACAACGAGTTTAGTTTTGGGGTTAACGTTCAAGGTTTAACATTTTTGAATTCTAACCTACTAACATTTTTACTTTTATTTTACGTATTATCATAAGTAGTAATTAATAAAATAGTTTTTAACACTAAATCATGCTCAGTGTGTTTCTTTTGTTGCTGGTTCGTGACAAGGTCAAATATCCCTTCGCAGTAATTGCAAACATCATTAAATTATGAATGTGATGGATTTTTCTGTATCTGTGACTAAAACAATCTCATGTTCTCTTGAAGACTTTTGTGAGGTACCTTCAGCGATGTGCCCATCCTTTTACTGATAACCCCATGTTGACCAAAATTCCAACCAAGCGAGGGACATTCGCAATACAACCACGCGGTGGCAGAGAGCTGACGCTCGAAGAATTGCTCTCCGAATGCTCCAACGACCTGAGTTCAGTCCTGGCTCCCTGTGCTACCTGTGCGGATGTGACACTTGCTCCTTGTGGGCGGAAAGCAGATCACCAGGAGAAACTGTAGCCTCTGCTTCGAAGTCACGGAGAATAGGCTGAATTGGTTGCCTCTGTCTTGTAATATGTGGTGTTTTAGCAATGTCAAGCGGCCCTTCATAAATCCCGACGTAACATTTCAGTGTGGCATTCCAAACCACATAATATGCTACATATTCTCTGCTTGCTCTCTCTCTCCTGTCTCTCACTTTCTCTCAAGGTCTCTGTCTGTCTGTCTGTCTGTCTGTCTCTCTCTCTGTCACCACCCCATGAGACAAACTATGCACCGGCGTTCACTGCAAACCCTCTGACGCCCACACCTACGTCGACTGCACCTCCTCCCACCCTCATTCCTGGAATGAAGCCATCGCTTTCCGTCGGATTCTCTGTCTCCGCCGCATCTGTTCTCAAGTTAAGGCTCACTGATCCAGGACTTCAGAAATCTCTTCCTTTTTTCAGGAGACGTGGCTTCGCTTCTGCTGGAGGTGATGGAGTACTCATTGGCATTTTGTTCCACTCCGGACGTCTACTCTCACATCGCCCCCCACCACCAGAAGGATCAGAGACAGATTTCCCTTGTCCTCACCTTTCACTCCACGAACCTTCAAGTTCAGCATCTCCTCTTCACCAACAAGATCACACCACCAGTTACAACCCGGCCCTCCCTCCTACCTCTATCCTTCTGCTTTACGCAGGGACTCTTCGCTCCCCTCACACCCCTTGACCTCTTTGCAACCAGCTACCTCTCCTCTCATACCCTCTCTTCTGATCTCACAGCGTCTCCCCTCCTCGTCACCCAACCCTCTGCTCTCATGCCTTTTCACTCCGCACCGCTAACACCTCTCTCCTCTCAGACCTCTCCTCTCCTGTCTCACACACTCTCCTCACTGAAGCGCCTCCTCTCTGAGCCCTTCTCTCTGAACGAACTCCTTTCCGAACAACACCCCTCGTTCCTCTCTGGATCCTTTTCCGGCCCCTTCCCCTGTTCTGGCTCGTTTCATCCACTCTCCTCTCTAATACTCTCCCGTCCTGTCCCACTCTCTTCCCCTCCGGCGCTGCCCCACATCTACGTCCACTCACCCCTGACCCCTCGGCTGTCCACTCCTCTGATACCCTCCTTTCTGTCTTCCTGCTCTGCTCCTCCTCTCTCCCATCCTGTCGACACTTCTCTGTGTTCGCCACATCGATATATACCCCCTCCTCACCATCCACACTGTCCTATCTCGCCACTTCTCAACAACCCTCTGACCCCCTCCTCTCTGCAGCTCCCTATCAACTCCTCCTCTCCGCCTCCTCTTCTCAGCCCCTGCTCTCTGCCGCCATCTTCTCAGCCTGCTGCTCTGCCCTTTCTCTCGCCCATCTGTCTGCTGCGACCTCTATGTCCCACCCCTCCTGACTCTCCACCCACCTCCTCTCTCGCCATCTCTCTCCTCTATTGATAACCTGCTCGCCTCCATCAAACACATCCGTAGTCCCCCCTCCTCTCTCAGGCCCCACTCACAGGGCATTTCGCCGCCCTCCTCTGCTCATTCAATTTCTCCCGTTCTCTCTGAATTCTACTATACCTTCTGCTCTTCTGCTCCCATCTCCCTCCTCCCTTTCCCTTCCCACCCCCGCACATGCTTTCTCCTGGGGGAAGAAAGACGGTAAGTCAGGGGATATGGGTCGCACTAAGGAAACGATAAAATATTCACGATTGATCCGAGAGGGTAGTTTTCTACAATAGTGGTCAACCTTTGGAATACTGTGCCAGGGTAGGAGGTGAAATACCCGATTATATTGAGGAAGGTGGCATTTAGATTTGTGGACACAAATCTATTTAAGCGGTAATGGGACAGAGCTTGAATACTAAGATCACGCATCAGTCACGAGATGTTGAAAGAGATGAACATTCTCGAAAGGACAGGTAGCCTCCAATATTCGGTGTTTCTAAGTGCTGGTCTCGCCCTATTTATGGTAATGCCACAAGTTGTCCACTGGCTATACAGAAGTATCATCAGTGATATTAGTTTGTTCATTTAACTAGTCCAGTTCTCTGGCGTTGCTTCACGACATTCAATCAACCGTAAATAAAACCAGACAACGCTATTTTTAACACATGAGAGCCGGGAGAACGGCATTCTTTCCTTCAGTGAAATCTGGTGCATTGTTTCACCAGAGAAGAGATACGCAGCTCTTTCGGAGATATTACTGGAAGTGTTTAACGATCAACCCCCTTTGATTGTAAATTATTCACCTGATTCTGTTCCAATATCACAGTGGGATATGTCAAAGGAGGCTTTCTTTTCCCTGGCCGGTTTGCGGTGCGTGTCATTTACTGTGGGATTTAATTCACTATGTGTCACACATTGCAGTGCGTGCCCTGAACCAATGGCTGTATTTCCAGGAATGTGTGTCACTCTGTTATTGCACTTACAATGATCAGATCAGAGGAGGTCAGAGAGGTGGTGCATTCCAGGAAATAGCCGTCATTGCAAAACTGAACAAAGTTCAGATCAAGAGCCATCTTGGATGGACAGAAATATTGACTCTTTATTATAAGGATTTTTTTTTTATCTTATGTATTTTTATTTTATTTTATCTTTACTTATCTTTACTACACGCCTCATTATAGGAAAGATGTGGAGGCGTTGGAAAGGCTGCAGAGGAGATTTACCAGGATGCTGCCTGGATTAGGGAGTCTGGATTATGAGGGGAGACTAAAGGAGCTAGGGATTTACTCTTTGGAGAGGAGGAGGATGAGGGGAGACTTGATGTACAAAATATTAAGAGGAATAGATCGAGTGGACAGCCAGCGCCTCTTTCCCAGGGCACCAGCGCTCAATACAAGAGGGCACGGCTTTAAGGTAATGGGTGGGAAGTTCAAAGGAGATATCAGAGGGAAGTCTTTCACCCAGTGAGTGGTTGGTGAATGTAATGCGCTGCCTGGGGCGGTGGTGCAGGCTGATACGTTGGTCAAATTCAAGAGATTGTTAGATAAGCATATGGAGGAATTTAAGATAGAGGGATATGTGGGAGGAAGGGGTTAGATAGTCTTATGAGTGGTTTGAAGGTCAGTACAACATTGTGGGCCGAAGGGCCTGTAATGTGCTGTATTGTTCTATGGTTCTATGGACGGTCCGTCATTATACAATGTGTTGGGCAACAACTGCCTTAGATGGCCTGAACCAGTGGCTGTGTATGACTGGAATGGCGGCCACAGAATCATTGTCCTGGGTGTGTGTTACAAACAGCAGTGAATAGAACAAAACACTGGCGGCTTAATATTAGATTGGTTAGAACTGTTCGGCCACTTCGGACCTAACTGGAATGAGCCATGAAGGGTTGGTTATCTATCTCAAAGAGGGTCTGCTACAGCTGCATTTTTCTGATTGTGTGTGACTAATTGCAAGGGATGACCAAGGCAGTCGCCTTATTTTACTGCAATTATCGCTCACGGTAGAATTGTACTCGATGTTGTTGGCGAAGTGGTGTCGGTCATCAGAGCAAGAGTCCGTGTATTCCGGGAATTGCTTGTTCCTGCGACGTTCTCCTCAGTGTGGATCAGTAAATGAGCAGTGAAACTGAGCCAGTGGCCGTAACACCTCTGAGAGAACCTATCACTGTAGAGTTGTGAGCCGGACGGATCAGAAACTGGCGTGGAACATGGGAGTAAGTTTCCTTGCATTACTGGGAGAATCTATCACTGTAGAATTGTACTCGTTCGGGGACAGAATGGTGTGAAACCAGCTGCCGGAGGAAGTGGTTGTGGCAGGTACATGACATCATTTAAGAAGCACCCGGATAGGTACACGCAGAGTCGGGGCGTGGACGGTTATCAGCCGAACACAGAAAATTGGGATAAGATAGGTGGGCAGCATGGTCAGCATGGACTTGTTGGGCTCTGTAACCAGTCGCCGTACATTACTGGGATTATTGGTCAGTGCAGAATTGTACTCAGAAGGGATCACAAAGTTCAGTGGAACAGTTGAACTAGTTGCCGGACATTACTGGGAATGTCGGTCACTGCAGAATTATACGAGGTGTCGGTGACTGTTTGCAGTGAATCTGCAGTCGTTAGTGACTGTCCAATTACAGTAATTAACGGCCATTGACCAACACGGTAGAAATGTAACTAACTGCAGAGGATTAACTGAGCCAGTGACGATGTATCACAGGGAGTATCTGTCACTGCATGATTGTACTCAGTGTTGGGACAATGCCCCCAGTCTGCGCCATCTGACCAATTCGGCCTGTTTCATCAGTGAATGTGATCATGGCTCATCATTCGCTTCAGTACCCTGTAGCTGCCTCTCCTCACCTCCAGTTATTCCTTCAACTTTCAGGATATAACTGCATACTTGTTGAATATACTTCATGATTTCGCCTCCACTGCGGTGGACAATTTCACAGGCTCACCAAATCAGCGAAAAACAAAACTCCTCTGATCCCATTTCCAAATGGCAAACAGGTGGGGAGAATAAAATGGGTTCAGGTGGGATTAGTGGATAAAAAAAAGAATTCATGTTGGTCGGCGCGGACGAGTTTGGCCGAAGGGTACGTTCCCGTACCGTATCGATCTGGGATACCCTGACATACCAGCATCATAAGCAGTGATCAATCCCTGCTTGTTAAGTAAGTCCTGGCATTCCAGGAATCACTCCAGTGTAGCTTCCCTGCAGTCCTTCCACGACAAGGAGAGTTGTCCAGGGTGGACTGGGTAAAGAATCTGGGGCCTGCATCAACAGGTGAGCAGTGGAAAATATTTCACCAGCCTGTTCGCTACACTCAGCAGAGGTTCGGCCCATCTAAAGGGAAGGATTCCATGAGAAAGGTGAACAAACTCTGATTACAAAGCAGGTCAAGGACATTGTTCAACAGAAAACTCGGAGATATAACTTGGCAGGGACAAGAGACGGGCGGGAGGTCAGGGGAATTTTCAGCATTAAAAAGAACACTGTGCATAATATCAAAAAGAAGATAAGGATTTTCTGTGAAAATATAAAATGGAAGAGGGTGGCTCAGATCAGTGTGGATCTCTGGAGAACCAGGCTCGGTTATTAATATCAGGAAACAATGAGTCGGCAGATACATGACCCAATGTTGTGCTCGGGCTTTCGTTTTGCTGCGGAGGGCACTTCGATGACCCCAACGATAAAAGTCAATTTTGATATCAATTTACCAACTTCACCTGGATAATATGGCCCGAAGCATCTGGACCAAACTGCCACCTGGGATCTTGTCAAAGGCCTTTCTGCAGCCCATGTGAAGGCACATAGTGCACGGCGCTCCTCAGTATACTTTGTGCCTTTCAAAAAATAAAGTGCATTGCTCAGACAGGATCGGCCCTCAGTAAAGACAGTAGATACCGCTGATTTACCAATGCCTTCACAAGTGATCAATAATTCTATCCCTCAGACTGTCTTTACAATATCCCCCTGACTTATGATGCTGGGACTTTAATGTCCAGGCTTTCCCCTGCTGCCGTTCTCCAAAAAGGTGGCCACGTCAGAAGTATACCCATCATTTGATACCTCAATTGTGGCCACCAAATTTTTCACAAATCTCAGCCGCTTCCTGACCTCTCTGCCTCCCGTTACACTCTGGGATATAATCTCATCTGGCACTGGGGATTTATCCACCTTTGAGCCCTCTAGCATATCTGCTGACCTCGCTTTAATTTTGGCGATTTGCACGAGAATTTCACCTTCGGCCTCATTGAATCCTTCAACGACAACTTCTGTTCCTTGTGTCAACACCAATGTAAGAACACCATTTCGGTCCACACATACAGCTTCTGGCTCCACGTACATTTCCCAGCTGGTGGATCCCATGGGCCATACTATTCCCTGGTGATTCGTTTGCCTTAATACATTAATCCTGCTCGCCAGTGATTGTTCTGAATGCTTTAATTCTTCCTAATTTACTCGCTGTGCTGTTTCTCCATTCCACCCTTGTACCATTCCACCTCCCATACACCCCCCCAATGCATCTCGGAATTTTGAGGATTAAAACAGCTATAATGTCTGAGAGGAGCGTCAAACTCCTCCGAAACCTGTTGCAGATTCATTGATCACATAGCAGGAAATTGAATTCTCAGCTACATAAACAACTAATGTCAAGGAACTGAAACAATTAACAGGCTATGACCACATTCTGCAGGTCCTTGGACCCCTTGCAGACTGAGCCTTTGTCACCCTCTTTCGCTCGATTCAAGATTCACCAGCTCCGGTGCAGATTCACATCCTTGCGCTGCGGAGTTGTCACCTTGGGTAACCTTGCAAGACTTCCACAGTTTAACCTGGGCAAATACATCGATATCGTGCGCTTTCCTTGCCCATGAGCTCGGGAAATATTTTGGAAAGATGCATGTTTTGGGGAGGGGGGTGGGTGGGTGGGTTGTGGAGGGGAAGCGTTCAGGATATCGTGTGAAATGACGTAGGACCAAGGAAGAGAAGGAGAGGAAGAGACTGTCATAAGACACGGGAATCTGAGAGATGGCAGCTTGAAGGCAGACTCGATGGACGGGGAACCAAAGAGAGAGAAAACGGAGAGGAAACATGAGGTAGTGGGTAAAGATGTGAAGCAGCGGCGGCAGAGAGACTGCGGGGCAGTGGAGGAGCGCAGCGTTGTCGTGAAGGCTGAATGCTGGAAGGAAACTCAAGAGTGAAGCTGAGAGGGAAGAGACGGGAACACGAGACTACATAAGAGACGGATAGAAGCGTTTCAGTGAAGAGTGACGCAGGAGGGAGCCGAATACGTGCGTGTCAGATTGCATCGGAGGTGCATGGAGCTCTGCAGGTCCGTGTGCGAGGGTTTCCAGTTCTGTGTGAGTCCCTGACTCCAGTCTACGCGGTAGAGCCCAGTCTGCAGCCTTTCTCGCTTCTTCGCAGCGGATCGGAGGGCTTGTTCTGTCCGAACTGCGGAGCTACTGCTGCACACAGTGGAATAAATATCACTCGGGTAACTGCGACTCTGGCAGGAGTGTAAACGACTACATTGCGAGGCCTGAGGGAGAAGAGGCAGACTCCACCTTGAACATTATTTCCTGATTCCTCACTTACCCCATTGGGCACACTTATTGGGGTATCTGCAGTGCTCTGGTTCTTCCAGGAATAAAAAAAAGGTTCCTAACGTTACTACAATGTTACACAACAACAAAAAAGACCCATTGGTAATGTCGGAACGCGCTTTGTTAAAGGACACCACCAGCGAATTTCCCTGTTGTGTTGGAAATTCAAACGGGTGACGCCACATTTCCCCAGAGGTGGTCCCGAGCAAGGAGAGCCCCTGTTGACAACATATGCAGCACCCTCATGTTGGGGACGAGAACACTGCGAAAGGTCTGTGATGAAATTTTTCACCCAGTGGAAGATTTGTTTCACCTGAAACGGGTTCAAGGCCGGAATCCCTACTGGACACTGGGATCGGACTTCGCCGTGTGACAGAGGCTCCGAATCTCCCCCTGCAGTTAAGAGAACAAGAGTATCAATGAGCAAGGTCTCATTCTGGATTAAACCATCCTGTGAACAAGGAGAGGCAAAGTGTGATGAGAAAAGATCATAATGACCGGATGTATGCAGCAGAGAGCTAATGTGGATTAAGTAACATTGAAAAATGAAAATATTCTCAACGCTCTTTATTTGAATGAATCTGGAACAAGATAGCCATTTTGCCGGCAAAAATAAAAATGCATGAGTATGACCAAATATCTCTTACCCAGACGTTGTTGCAGTGTGACTCGTACTGGGTAATGTGATGTTCCATAAGGATCCACCAAAAGAGAAACGGAGTAGGTGAGCTCTGTTAAAAAAGGACAGTATCGGAACGGTGCCGAACCGCGGTACGATGCAGTGGAAAGTGATCTGGAATAGGTTTTGGTGGAAATGATAAACAGCACGGAACACAGCAAGGAACCAATGTAAGTGACTTATAGAACCGCAAATGTGGCTGCTCTACAGGGCAAAGAATAAATGGGGAAATATCAAAAACACACATGAAGAAACGTTCAATCTACTGATTGACTGCAGAAGCAAAGCAAAGTGCATCGCAGAAGAAGAATTTGTGGACTGCCTATTTGACTGCGTCTTACAGCAGTCTATCACAGAACCAACCCGAGGATCAGGGAGCCTTGGATTTGGTCAGAACGAAGGATTAGTAAAACATCTTGTCATTAAAATCCTCAGGGAAATGCATAATACTGTCGGATTTCATGTACATAATGAGAGTAAACATCAGTGGTCCAAAACCAGTCTCTTCAACTTGTATCCGGACTACGACAGTAATGTGAAGAGGTAGTTTGCCAGAGTGTCTCACCTGGAAAGAGGAATTCCGTGACAAAGGAGAACACAACGCAGTTGACAAAGGAAGTCAAGGAAAACGTGACACTGAAAGGTCTGTCATAAAATGTGCCAAGTGCTGGTGGTAGGTCGGGGAGGGACATCTTTCAGGAATCAGCTGTGCAAGACCGGCTGGCTCATTCAGAAACTGAACATGGATTCTGAGTGGCAATTTGCACTGAAAATCAAAACGAACATTGTAAGGTTCTATAAATCCACAGAAGAAGAAGTCTGTGGCTGAGATAAGTGCGGGGTCGCTGGAGAACAAGGCCGCGAAATTCATATCAGGAAACAAAGGAAGCAAATAGATGCGTAAGGCCATTTATTCACCAGTATTCACTGTCAACTTCCCCAGGAAATCGGATGGGGTGGTTTCAAAGAGCATCAAACAATCTGTAAAGTTACCAATCATGAGCGATAACGGCAGGGCCTGACTGTCCAGACCCATCTGGTTAATGCTCGCCTGTCAACAGAGGATAAAGAGGTTGTGTCTGTCTTCTTTAGATCAATAAAACGCTGTTTGGTTACGCTCAGGACGCGACTGTATTCATGAACTGAAGAACTGAGGCGAGCGGATATTTCACCGCGTTCTTCACTTGCTCCCTGAACTTGGACTGAGTCGCCGCGTAAATAAATGTGTTCGTGCAGCAGCTGAAATTACTCAGCAAAAATTTAACGTTGTAAAAGATCTCTTCAGATTCATTCTGATTTGTTGCTGCGATCTGATAATAGACGAAGTGAACAACATACGTCAGCCACAGGAGGATGAAGCTGCCGGAGAGGGTGAAGAGTAAAACCACAGACCTCCGCCTGCTCTCCATCTCCGGGTCACTGCGGTTCTCCCCCTTGCTCTGACCCCTCAGCCCCTTGCGGACCCGACTGGCTACTAAAATGTGCCTGACTGTCAGAGAGTTGAGCAGCAGAATTACAGCGAAAGGGAGCAACGGAGTTAAAACCGTATCGAACCAGTCAAATGCCACCCACCCGGGGTCAGTGTAATAACTGTCCATCTGATGACAGAACCAAGGTACGTTGTCGATGGTCGAATGTGGTTCATATGTGAAGTAGATGGGAATGTTTTTCAGAAAGAGCAGAATAGCGACTGTTGTGAGAACAGCAGCCGCAGTTTTCCCGGTGCAATATTTTGTTTTCAGCTTCTGACAACAAATGGCGACAAATCGATCAAAGGTGAAAGTCACAGTGAACCAGACGGAACAGCCAGTGACTGTATACGACAGCACATTTTTAACACTGCACACATGGGTGATGTCCAGGAAGTTCTTCGGAAAGTACAGGTAATTGATCTGAATCAAAATGACTTCGATGATAATAACCAGAAGATCCGCCGCTGCCATGGCCACCAGATAACGAGTGGTGCAGGTGGAGAGGCCGCACTTGCCCCTGGACAGGATCACAATCGCCATTAAATTCACTGGAGAAAGAACAGAACAGACACTGGGCATTACTGAACACATTCTCCAGTTCTAAACCCGGGATCGGGTTTCAGCTGAATATCTGGGAGTGTCGGAGTCAGTAGGTGGCTGCAAATTTATCAGTTGTGGACACGGATACATCTGTGCACAACAGGTCTGCTTCAGTGGTGAAGGGATAAGGCGATGCGTGGGGTAAACGGCGGGGAGGACAGGAGCAGCCATCCACTTGGGATGTCCTTTTCAAACAAGCAAACCCTGCTCACAAACTCTGGTGTCACCGGTTTCACAGACTTAACTGTGATCAGCCGTGTTTTAACAGGACTCTGGATATTCTTCATCTGATGAAGCCGAGGAGTCTTTCAGGCGGAAGGAAGGGACATCTTATTGTCCGGCAGTACAGTGGCTCCGTCGATGGATAAATTCCACAGTGAGCTCCTTTCGGTAATAACACGCGGCAGCAGATCTGCGAAATCTGTCAACGGATCCAATTATTGATCAACAGACAGTGGAATCCCACTGTGACAGCCTCCATAGTGAGAAGTGACCGCAGCACCACTCTGATCCATAACTCAGAAACAGTGAAAAACACTCTGTAAAACCCTCCCGGTCACAACTTCCCGGAGAGCTTCCACCCCCCAGCAGTGGTGAAACCCCGGGCAAGGCAGTAAAGGCGAAACAAAAACATTTTGGTGGGTCCAGAGAGTTAAAAACAAATAAATGCAGGCTGATTTTCTGCTGGCAAATGAAGTGTGAATTCACTGTATTGACCAGGCAGAATATGCACCACCTTTTTTGATACTGGTCAAAGAATAAAATTCAGAAAATTTGTGTCGTGATCAAATACAGGTCAAAGCTGTATTACACATAGAGTTACAAATCTTGTATATCCTGTCCACTTACCAGGAATTCCAATGGCTGCAATGACCACGTACAATACTCTCTCAGCATCGAAATATCTATCCAGCATTTTCTCTGCAAGCGAAGTTTCCCTTTTGCTGCAGGTAATTCTTAGGAATAAAATATTGAGGCAGAATACTCCACAGTTTTAAAATCAGTTAGCGCTCCATGGGGACAATGACGTTTCGACAGTTAAAAATAGAGATGTTAAAATTACTAACAAAACGTTTACATCAGCCAAGTGAAATCGCCGCTGTGACCGGTTTGATTTAATTAAGGGTCGTGACTGAGAATCACCAAGGACGAGAAATTGTGACGACGCTGAGGGATGTAACTGGGTATCGGCATTCTTCTAGAAAAGGGGACATTGCTTCAAACACCATCAGTCCCATCTCTGAACTTCGTATTGTTTGGCAGTTTTCCTTCAATCTGCTTCAGTCAGCGAGGTCATCCCAATTGACAGGGGCCGCCTCGGTGCTTTTGGTTGCCTTGTTGGAAGATGGACTGGGCGACTTTTGTCCATTAGTTGAGGCATTAGTTTGATAGATCGCCCCAGATTCAAACGGCCCTTCATCTCCACACTGCCGCTGGGTGCGATTGTGTCTCCCCTGACAGCAAATTCCAACCCACGCTCCTGGAAACCCCGTTAACCTTGCGCACCGCGCTTCCTTGGGATGTGTTTAACTTTGTCCTGGGATAATAACGTTTTCTGCCTCAATCGTCGTTCAGAATGAAAGCCCCAAATCCTCGCACCGCTCCGAGAAAAGCAACATTTTCGTCTCAGATTTGTCTTAGCTGGACAAGCGTTTATACTTAAAAAAAACCTACCCGATTTTCGGATTGTCCCACATGAGGCAACAGCCTCTTCACATTCACCAGCTCAAAGGCCCTCAATATCTTATTTATTACAAAGGTTCTTTGCATTCTCCTATAAGCTCCAACAAGCCTGTACAATCTTACCTCGTCTTCCAAACCACCTGTATCAACACTTTGCCCCTCAACCATTTCTGAATTACATAAAAACACATCACCATCATTTCTTAAAGGAAGAGATCAAAGATGTAGGCACTGTCCACACACCGTCATACCCTGGAACTGAAGCATGTGCTGCCTTCATATGCATTTGATTCCCCACACAACTCCAAATAATATTTTCTTTGGTTTCTTAATTATTTTCAGTCTCTGAAAACCAAATTGTTGCCAATAAAGCACGAGAACACAAAGAGCATCCAGCATTTCCGAGCTCTCAAGAGTGAGATGCATTTTTAAGCTGCTTGTCAAAATGGACAATTTCGTATCAGCCCACATTCCTTTCACTTGACAGAACTTTACCAAATGACATGTTATTTATATGTTGTAAAACTGGTGGTTCAGTGCAGGGGAGCTTAGCTCTGCAGCTTACAGGTGTTGTCCGGGTCTGGAGAAGTCAAATGACACAATATCTCGGAAACTTTACTCTGTGATCATGAGCAGTTGGGTGTGGTCTGGAGGTGTCCCGTTGTACTGTATATTGGAAGCTTAATGGTGCAGGTGTCGGCCTTCTGTGACTATTCCGGAGGTGGCTGATGGTCAAATGCAGGGGCAACTTCAGTTTGTAGGCAAATAGCTTCGGCCTTGTGTGGAGCTGTCAGATGCTGTCCAAGTGTACAGGACTGACAAAGCTTCACTCTGTGTAACAGGTGTTTGAAACCGTCCTGTGGTATCAGATGGAGAAGTGAAAGGGAAGCATATTCTTAAGGTTAACCAGACTGGAACTCGTCTGATAGTGGAGTGCAGTGGAATCAATGTCGTTGCAGATATTTGGGTTCCCAGCAATCCAAGGATAGGTTCAGCGGTCAATCGATTGACCAACGCCCTACAATGACTCCCCGTATAGGCACACTTCTGATTAAAATGTAGCTTTGCCTTCAAACCCCCTCCGCCATCTCTCCCCTCTTTTGCTTTGAACCGTCTACCTTTCCTACTCTCGTGCATTATATCGTTGTTGCCCCAGATCGGGCCCTACTGAGCTTAAGTGCCGCAGGAAACGTGGTTACACCCCCCACCCCACCCACTGCCTTCTGCAATCTCTTTTCCCCAACCAGACTCTTCTAAATGGATGGGCTGTCTACAGAGAATTTGTCGCTTGTTTACTGTGTTAATCCTTTCTTCTGTCGCCCTTCTGAAATAACACAGGGCTGTGAACCTGTTCGGCTGTTGTATGAAGACAAGCATTTGTTGATTCACTGCACAATGACACGAAACAAATCCTCCTGGATCTTGTTGTGCACTGCGCGCGGGTTCAGTACAAGGTGGCCCAGGATTAGCCAGACGGTTCCTTCCTCTACGGACTCCCGCCACAATCATTTCAGTTCATGATCACCGGGCGGAAATGAGTACGATTGGCATCTATATGCTCGTCCTGGCCCGAAGTCCGCAGCTGGAAATTAGGACCCGGTGGCCGTCACACAACCGTGTTTCCGCGTGGATTATCAACGGAGATGGGGATCTGTGGCGCTAATGTGGCCATGCTGGTTCACGAACGCACGATTGGCCACGACCACCGTGTTGCCTCCCTCCAAACGGTGACTTGATCTCATCAACAAATAACTGTGGGGCTTACGATCGTGCGCATGTCCCTGAGAGATATCTCCGAATCTAGTGCGGATGTTCAGGACCCAGCTGTTTCTGACCCAGACGAACGTCTGCCAGCCATGCTCCGGGATGTTTTCGCTCTCATTAGTTCAGCTTTCCCTGCAGGACCTGTCCCACAGCCCTGCTGTTATCAACGCCGTGAAGAAGCACAATGCGCTTCTTATTGCCAAATAAACCCATTTAGACTCAATTTAGGACAGGTCTTCCCTCTGTTTAACCCATTCTTCCACAGCTTTTCCACGTTTTCTCTTCCCAAAATCTGATGAAGTCACGCCCATGAAATATTAAGTCTGTTACTCATTCTATAGATGCTGTCTGAGATGCTGTTTCCAATATTTTTTTGGTGTTTATTTCATATCTCTAGCATTATGCAGATTATTTTATGGGTGTTCTGCAGATGTGTTTTCATGTGTTATGCTCATCAGAGCACTGTGGATCCAGGGTAGAAGTGCATTGAATTGTGCTTGGAGCGTCACCCCCCCCCCTCCGACACACCCCCAGGGATGATGGGTGGAAGGTCACCGTCCCTGGAGACAGCAGGTAAAGCCGTGTATTGCGGCTGGAGGGTCACCGACCCCAGGGGGTTTGTGCGTTGAATGTCACGGCCACACGGAAATGCCTGGAACGGAAGTGAGGCGGCATCATCTGTTTTAATTGGTTGACGTCCCACAGATGGCCTCTGCTTGGATATTCCACTGATCCCCTTGTGGATGAAGTGGCGAGTGACATTATATGGCGCTGTGACTCGAGATGCTGCCGCGGCTTCTGGGCTGCATTCAGGGGGCGACTTTATTGACGCACTGAAGCGACGAAGTGACAGGTATTTCACCTCGCTCTTCACTTACTTCCTGAACTTGGACTGCGTCGTCGCATAAGTGAATGTGTTTGTCAGTCAGCTGAAATTTCTCTGCTAATATCCATCACAGATAAAGGCGCATTGGAATCATTCGCCACTCTTGCTGTTTTGATCTGATCATGGAAGACACCTCCAACGTTCGTCGGCCACAGGAGTATGAAGCTGTCGGAGAGGGTGAAGAGTAAAACGACAGATTTCCTTCTGTTCTCTATTTTCTATCCCCGTTGCTCTGACCCCGCAGTCCCTTACCGACCCGATTGGCCACTGAATCATGTCCCACTGTCAGAGTTCTAAGCAGCAGAATTACAACGGAAGGGAGTCATGGAATTAAATCCTTATTGGAACAGTCAGAGATCACCCGCGCGGGTTCATTGTATCCAATTTAAAAAAAGCTCTAACCATCCTTTGAAGTGTCACCTAATTCGCTGGTGCTGAGGGGAAGCAGAAGTGGGGATGGTTAGTCGTCAGCCATACGAAATGATAGCTAATGTTTGAAGACCACAGGACCATAAGACACAGGAACAGAACGCGGCCATTCGGCCCATTGAGTCTGCTCCGCCATTCGATCATGGCTGATTTATGTTTCCCTCTCAAACTCATTCTCCTGCCTTCTTCCTATAAGCTTTGTCGCCCTTACTAATGAAGAAGCTATCAAACCCTCATTAAATATACCCAATGACTTGGCCTCCACAGCCGTCTGTGGCAATGAATTCCACAGATATCCCACCCTTGCTGAAGGAATCCCTCCTCATCTCTGTTCCGAAGGGACTTCCTTGTATTCTGAGGCTGTTCCCTCTGCTCCTAGAGTCTCCCACTAAAAAAAATTAAAAAAAACCCAGAAAAACTACAGCACAATTCAGTCCACTCCGCATCCACTCTATCCATTCTTTTCAATATTCGGTAAGTTTCAATAAGATCCCCTCCCCTTATCCTTCTAAACTCCAGTGAGTTCAGGTCCAGGGCCATCAAACGCTCCTCATACGTTTTCTTCAATGAGGGGACCGAAACTGTTCACAGGACTCTAGGCGTGGCTTCGCCAACAACTTGTGGAATTGCAGCCTGGAGTCCTGTGACTGAAATATTCCATCGTAGGTAACGTGCTGGTCAATCTCCTTTCCTATGTGGCCACATCTTCCTATCATATGGCGACAAGAAATGCCCGAGCCACTCCATTCCAACCATTGTTCGACAATGTTGTAGCATTACCTTTCTGCTCTTGTATTCTGTGTCCTGGCCAGTGAGGGCAAGGATCGCGTATGACGTGTTCACCACCTTGAGTGATCCTTGAACCTTTATCGAAGTGCCGTCAGGTTCTTTATACTCCGGAGAGCCCAACAATTCTGTTCATATGGCCTAGCATGAATAGTCTTCCCAAAGATCATGACCGCACACTTAATGGCATAAAACTGCATCTTCCATTTCTCTGCCCATCCCCCCAACTGATCAATATCATACCACAGAACAAAACCATCAACATCAGAAACTTTTGTGCCAACTGCAGACTTACTTAGTGTGTTTCCAATGTTCATTTGTGTGGCCGTGCATTTGTCATTGGTTCAGATGCTTTATCGTTTAAGTATCTGTGCGAACTCCTGAGTTAAGAATCTGCTGGTTGCACGAATATTTTCAGACAGTGATTCTCTTCTGAAATGACCGGTTCATTACGTTGCGAACTACATACATATCCATCGGTATCAGGATTTGCATTTGCTTGTGTAGGCCTGAGTGCTCCATTCATTTGAGATTCTTCGCAAATGGAATCTGACAATACAGGGGCATGCATATCATACGATTTACTTTCTACTTGAATGGCCTCTAACTGAGGCCGATTTTCCGAACGGAACCAGATCAGCCTTGTGAGGGCAGTGTGACATTGGGTAAGAGGATCAATGGAGCAGAGTGGTGGACAAAGTCAATAATAATCATATATGGATTCTGCAGATGAATCTGAGAGTATTTTAAGTAACAATCTTCGCTGACGTCAAGGATCATGCATGATTGCTCTTTGAGATGTTGCAATTCCGGGGCAGAACTGAGCATACAACATAATAACTGGGATTTAACACGAATGTCAAGGTCATTTTTTTGGCAGTTCTTGAAAAAATTAAGTTTTTCTTTGCTCAGTAGTCAAGCGGGTAAAAAAAATGTATGGCAGTGGCGATGCATGGTCTTGGAATTTCCTTCAGCGATATGACGAGTAGCCTGAAGAGAGATTAATTCTCATGCAACATGCTTGCGACGCCTTAAAATGTTAGAACATGTTCTATGATCACTTCTGTTCTTGGTGTTCCTGGTAAGAACAGTGTCAAACTATCTTTTGCAATTTTGAGTGTGAGGTTTTTGCATTTGTCTTTCCCCGACGGTGTTGCAACGCTGTTGTATCAGTGACCGCTGGGCACACGGCGCGAGTAACCTCCGTCTTCTTTCAAAAGTTGACTTTGTTCTTCATTGTTTTGGCTTGACTGAATAAACCAGAGTTCAAACAGACGCAGAGGGATACGCAGGAGAGTGTATGGACTTGCAGATTCATTGTATGCCCTTGTAGATTTATAGGTTCGATGCAGATATCAATAAAACTCTGAATATCCAGCCTATCGGATGTCATTCTTTACTGATACCGCAGCACACGCTGAACTGATTTTTATTCATTCTGGCTTATCCGGTATTTAATTATCCGCAGCTAATTTCTCTTGCATGGGTGGAGGTGAGCTGCCTTCTTGAGCCTCTGCACTCCTTGAGGCGTGGGCAGACGAAACAATACTGTGAGGGAGGGGGCTCCAGGATTTTGCCCCAGCAACGACGAAGGAACGACAACATATTTCCAAGTGAGGATGTTGTGTGGCTCTGACCGGAACTTCAGGTCGTGGTGCTGCAATGATTTCGCTGCCCTGGTCCTTCTTGCGGGCAGCGATCGTGGGCTTGGAAGGTGCTGTGAAAGGAGGATTACAGTTGCTGCAATGCATCCTGAAGATGGTAAAACTCCAGCTGCTTTGCGTTGTTGATGGACTGAGTGAGTGATTGCGACGAGAGCCCATTAAGCCGGCGGCAATGAACTGTGAGATGTCGAGGTCCCGTCGCACTCCTGACCTGAGACTTGTAGGTGGTGGCCAGGCTTTGGAGAGGTCAGAGGTGAGTTAGTCGCCGCACGATTCCTACTCTATAACCTACTCTTGCAAACATGTTTTCTGTTGCTGCTCCAGCTCCTTTTCTGGTGAACTGACAGCAGGTGATTCAGTGAGGGTACGGCCAATGAATAACAGGGTGTGATGCTGGTACTTCTCTTGTTCCATGTCGTCTTTGAGTGGCACATGCCCGGCGCGAATGCTACCCGTCACTCGATAAACCCAGGCCTGGATATTGTCCAGATCCTGTCGCATTTCGATGTGGACTGATTCATTCTCGGAGGCGTCGTCAATGGTGCTGAACATCGTGCAACTTTCAGCGAACGTCCGTGTTGATCGCCTGGCGATTGCAGGAAGGTCTTTGATGAAGCAGCTGAGGAAGGTTGCGTCTCGGAAAATACCCCGAGGCCCCATCACACTTGCTCTTTCCCCTTCCCCTCTCGCACGACCTGCCCATCACCTCCGTCTGGTCCCCCATCTCCTTCCCTTTATTCCATGGTCTGCTGTCCTCTCCTATCGTATTCCTTCTTCTACAGCCCTTTGCTTCTCCCGCCTATCACCTCACAGCTTCACGCATCATTCCCAGTCATCCACCGTCCACCAACCACCGACCTTTCCGCTCGCAACTGGACTCACCTATCACTTGCCAGCTTGTGTTCCTCCCCCTTCGCCTACCTATTTACTCTGGCTTCTCCCCTCTTCCGTTCCAGTCCTGATGAAGGGTCTCGATCGGAACCGTCGATTGTAAATTTCCCTCCATAGATCCTTCCTGACCTGCTGAGTTTCTCCAGCATTTTGTGTCTGGTTCAGTAAGTACTTTTTTCAGAAGACACTGCAATCTATTGCGTTGTGGGTGGTGATGAAGGTCGTCAAAGGAAATTTGGCAAGAGAAATGGCAGGTGGAGTTTAAACCGGACACATGTGAGTAGATCTACCTTGGAAGGTCAATTGGAAGAGAGAATGCAGCAAAATGCAGGACTCTGAGATGCATTGACTTACAGAATAATCTTGGGCTGGATGTCCGTAAATCCGTGAATCTGACAACTGAAGTAGATAAGGCGGTAAAGACGGCAGACTCCATACTTGCCGACGTCGGTCGGGGCACTGAGTATTAAAGTTCGCAGTCGTCTAGGAGTTTGGTACGGCCACATTTGGAGTCCGGTGTACAACTCAGATCGCCTCATTCCAGAATGATTGCGGAACAGGTGGAGAGACTGTAGAAGAGGTTCACCAGGATGTCGCCTGGATTAGCTCCAACGTGAGGATGGACAGACTTGGGTTGTTTTCTCTGGAGCGTTGGAGGCGAGGGGCGACCTGATCGAAGTATATAAAATTATAAGAGGGGAGATGGTAAGATTCATTTTCCCAGGGTTGAAATGTCAAAGACCTGAGGGCATAGCTTTGTCAGAGGGTGAAGTTTAAAGGAGGTTTACGTGGAAAGTTTTCTAACAAGGAAAGTGGTGCGTGCCTGGAAGGTGCTGCGAGAGGATGTGACGGAAGCATCTGCGAGAGTAACATTTAGCGGGCGTTTATTCAAGCACATCAAAAGCATACAGGTCATGTGCAGGCAGAAGAGATTAGTTTAAATCGGCATCATGGTCGGTCTGGACATGGTGGGCCGAAGGGCCTGTTTCTGCGTTGGACTGTTTTCCTTCCATTACGTATGAAACCTATCAAACACTTTCTTGGATACATCCAGCGACTGAGGCTAAGTAACCTCCCTGGCTTGCAATGCCGAAACATTCTCCACCCTCGCCCTCTGGCTGAAGACAATTTCTCTCATCTCTCTTGAACGATGTATCCCTTGCTTCGGGCCAGTGACTTCCGGGTCTAGAGCCTTTCCGGTGACCTCCGGGTCTGGAGCCTTTCTAGTGACTTCCAGGTCCAAAGCATAATCAAATAATGCCACCCGGCATTGCAGTGATCTTACCTCTCCCACCTGGAAACTGAAACGTTACCTGTTCAGATACAAATAAAGAGTCGCGGGTAAGCAATTATGCTTTGCTATGAACTAGTTTGTTTTTTACCCACTGCGAACTGCAATGAAGGGTAGGTGTTAGTTATCCTGGAATGCAAAGGATTGCTAACTCTGCAGGAGCGGATAATCTGTCCCATAAAACACTGACAAATGAGCGAAAAGGTGGCTGAGGGCCTGGCAGAGATATTTCCATGCCCGTTAGCCATAGGCGAGACACCAGTATCCTGACAGATAGCTTTTGTTGTTGGATTTGCAAGGACAGCAGGAATAAACCAGGTGACTTATATCAGTGCGAATAGAATTATTGAAGAGCATCCTAAAGGTTTGCATTTTGGACATTTGCAGTGGCAGGGACTGTTTCGGAATATATTAAAGTCGAGTTTATTGTCATATGCACAGTTGCAATGGAAACATCGCTTGCAACGTTTCGTGCGTGGCATTAGTATTGGTTTATTATTGTCACTTGTTCCGAGGTGCAGTGAATAACTTGTCTTGCGTACCGTTCATACAGATCATTTTATTACACAGTGCATTGAGGTAGTGCAGGGTAAAAACAATAACAGAATACAGAGTAAAGTGTTGTAATTCCTGTCTCACTAACTTCAGTATGTTTTGAAGAGGTAACTAAGAACATCGATGAAGACAGGGTGGCAGATGTTGTGTTTATGGACAATGCCGCATGGTAGGCTGGTCCAGAAGGATAAGGCACGTATGATCCAAGGCGAGCCAGCAATTGGGATCCAAAATAGTCTTGCTGATCGGAGGCAGAGGACAGTGGTGTTTTTTTTTTGTTAATTATGATGCGAGGTCTGTGACTGGTGGTGTACGCAGTGAGAGGTGCTGGGACGTTTCAAAAGGGACAGGGAGGGAGGTAAAAGAGCTGGGGGAGTAGCTTTGCTGATCAGGGACAGTGTCACAGCTGCAGAAAGGGAGGGTGTCCTGGAGGGATCGTCTACTGTGGGTGGGAGCCAGAAACAAGAAGGGAGCGATCACTCTATTGGGAATATTAAAGGTGCAAAAATAACAGGGTTGTTGTCATGGATGATTTCAACTTCCCTAATATTGATTGGCACCTCCTTAGTGTAAAGCGGATAGATGACACAGAGTTCGTTAGGTGTGTCCAGGAACGATTCCTGACACAGTATGTGGATGGGCCGACTAGAGGAGAGGTCACACTGGACCTGGCACTAGGCAATGAGCCTGATCAGGTTTCAGATCTCTCGGTGGGAGAGCATTTTGGAGGTAGTGACCATAAATCCTTTGAGAGGGATAGGAGCAGATGATATGGATAAGTATTTAACTGGGGGAGGGGGAATTATGATGCTACAATATTGGAACATGGGAGCATAAATTGGGAACAGATTTTCTTGGGGAAGTGCACAGCGGAAATGTAGAGATTGTTTAAGGAATACTTGCATGCGATTCTGGTAGGTTTGTCCCATTGAGGAAGGGTAAGATGACAGAGTGAAGGAACCGTGGTTGGCAAGAAACGTAGAATATCTTGTCAAGCGGAAGAAAGAAGCTTAACCATAGAACCATACAGTACAAAACAGGCCCTTCGGCTCACCATGCTGTGGGTTTACCTGAGGTTTGGAAAGCATGGAGCAGACAGGAGAGTGATATGGTAACCAGGAGAGAACTTAAGAATGTGCTAAGGAGAGCTAAATGGGCTCATGAGAAAGCCTTGGCGATTAGGATTAAGGAAAACCCCAAGGCATTCTACACGTATGTGAAGAATAGGAGGATGACTAGAGTGAGGGTAGGACCAATCAAGAATAAAGGAGGGAATGTGTGCCTGGAGTCGGAAGAGGTAGGGGAGGTCCTTAATGAATACCTTGCTTCATTATTCATCAGTTAGAGCGACCTTGACGATTATGAGGATGGCGTATACACTGGGGCAAGTCAACGTGAAGAAAGAGGATATACTGGAACTTCCCAAAAACATTAGAAGCCGGACAGGGTTTATCCAAGAAGGGAAGAGATTGCTGTGCCTTCGGTGATGATCTGAGGAAGTAAAGGCGCTGGTGAAATGTCTTGGCCATGGCGTCTGCATGGTTGGACCAGGACAGGCTTTTGGTTCATCTCTCTTTAAACTGGGAATTGGTCATTGGTTTATTATTGTCACATGTACCAAGATGCAGTGAAAAAAAACTTTGTTTTGCATGCCATCCATGCAGATCATTTCACAAGATAAGTATATTGAGGGAGTACTGTGCAGGCAAGGGTCTGGCAGAAGGAGTAGATTGTTGGTAAATGCATGGTCATCCACGAGAAGATCCGATTATTATTTGAATGGTGAAAGATTGCAGCATGCTGTTTTGCAGAGGGACTGGGGTGTGCTTGTGCATGAATCACCAATGGTTGGTTTGCAGGTGCAACAGTTTATCAAGAAGGCAAATGGAAAGTTGTCCTTCATTGCGAGAGGGATTTAATTTAAGAGCAGGGGGGTCATGCTGCAAATACAGGGTACCTCTGAGGTCGCACCCGCAGTTCTGCGTGCAGTTCTGGTCTCCTTACGAGGAACGAGCCGGCCTTTCTCGCTTTCCGCAGCGCCACTCATCAGAATCAGAATCAGGTTTATTATCACTGCCACACGTCGTGAAATTTGTTATCTTTTGGCAGTAGAACAGTGCAAGGAAGAGCGACATGAAAATTACTCTAAGTTGCAAAAATAAATGAATCGTGCAAAGGAGGAATAACGAGATAGCTTTCATGAGTTCATGGACCTTTCAGAAATCAGGGGGCGGAGAGGAAGAAGCTGATCCTGCAACGTTGAGTGTGGATCGTCAGGCTCCTGTACCTCCTCCCTGATGGTAGTAACGTGAAGAGAGCATGTCCGGGGTGGCGAGGGTCATCAATATTATCACGGTGTCACCCGCAAACTTACTAATCATACATTAACTCTGCATTCTAATCCAAACCATGAATTAATATCACTCACAGGACAGGCGCCAGCACCGGTCACCGTGCGCCACTGGTCATAGACTTTCAAACATAGCAATACATTATTCCACTGCCACTATCTACATTCTAGCCCCAATTTTGTGTCCAATAAGCTCTTTCACATTGGATATTGCCATTAACTCATTGGTAAGGAGCGCTATAGGATCAGATGATGGGGAATCTTTGTGAGAAGAGTTGAGGACCCACACAAGTTAAAAGACTCTGATGGGAGTTATGTACAGGCTTACGACTAGTCGTCAAGATCTGGGGTACACAATACACCGGGAGATACAAAAGACACGTGAGAAAGGCAATGTTACGGTGATCATGGGTGACTTAAATACGCGGGCTGACTGGGAACAATCAGGATGGCAGTGCCTGCAAGGAAAGGAATTTGTTGACTGTCCACGAGATGGCAGTGCAGAGCAGCTTGTGCTGGAGCCCACCAGGGAACAGGCAATTCGGGATTTGATGTTGTGCAATGAGGTAGATTTCAGAGCACTCGTTACATAACACCTTCAGGAAGCTTAATGTGAAGGAACCCACAGGAGGGAGTGACAGAAATATGATAGAATTGATCCTGTAGTTTGAGAAAGAGAAGCTGAAATCTGATGTAACAGTATTACACTTGAGTAAAGGTCATTATAGAGGCATGAGGGAGGAGTTGGCCAGAGCTGTTTGGAAGGGGAACTCAGCAGGGAAGATGGAGCAGCGCAGTGTCAGTTCTGGGAGTAATTCTGGAGACAGATCAGAATGTCATCCAAAGGAAGCAAAAGCACACAAAGAGGAGGACGAGGCAACCATGGTTGACAAGGGAAGTGTGGGACAGTATGAAAACAAAGGAGAAGGCGCACAATAGGCAAAGATCAGTGGAAGCCACAGGATTAAAAAGCATTTAAAAGCCAGCAAATAAAAAGCTGCAAGGTAGGAGAACGTTAAATACCATGGTAAAGTAGCCAATAATACAAAAGCAGATTGAACAGGTTAGGACTTTATTCCTTGAAGCGCAGAAGAATGAGGGGAGATTTGTTAGTGGTTTACCAAATTACGAGGGGTACAGACAGAGTAAATGCGAGCAGGCTCTTTCCACCTAGTTTAGAAGAGATAAGTACGAGAGGACATAGCTTTAGGGTGAAAGGGGGAACATTAGGGGGAACTTCTTCACTCAGAGAGTGGTGAGAGTGTGGAACGAGCTGCCATTTGACGTGGCAAATGCGGGCTCACTGTTGTTTTAAGAATAAATTGGATAGATGCATGGACGGGAGAGGTCTAGATGGTTATGGTCTGGGTGCAGGTCAATGGGATTAGCGGAATAAAGTTTCGGCACAGACAAGAAGGGCCTAATGGCCTGTTTCCTGTGCTGTAGTGTTCTATGGTACTATGGTTCTATGATACGAAAACAGATAGACAAACAAGTTGTGTCGCAGAGGCAGGGAACCTGCAGAAGTGTTAGACAAGTTGGGCGAGTGCGTAAAAAATGTGAGAGATGGAATGCAGCTTCTGGAAGTGTGTGGCTGCACTTTGGAAAGAGGAATAAAGGCGCAGACTACTTTCTGAGAGGGGAAGAAGTTCAGAAATTCGAGACGCATTGTGAATTGGGAGTCGGCGTTCAGGATTCCCTCAAGGTGAACTTGCACGTCTGGTCGGCAGCAAAGAAGACAAACACAATGTTAGCATTCTTAGAAAGAGGATATTTTTTATTAAATTTTATTTACAACGTGGTAACAGGCCCTTCCGGCCCAACGAGTCCGCCCCGCCCATTTTAAACCCCCAATTTAACGTACCCTTACGTCTTTAGAATGTGGGAGGAAACCCGAGCACCCGGAGGAAACCCACGCAGTCACGGGGAGAACGCACAAACTCCTAACAGACAGCGACCGGAATCGAACCCCGCTCGCTGGCGCTGTAATAGCGTTGCGCTGATCTCTACGCTACCGTGCCGCCACGCAAAATAAAAGCAATAAGATACCGTTGAGGCTTCATAAGACGTTGGTCAGACGGCACTTGGAATATTGTGAACAGCTTTGGGGTCCGTATCTAAGAAAGAAATCATTGGCCTGGAATTGGTCAGGAGGAGATTCACAGGCAAAATCTCAGGAATGAAAGGCTTAACATATGAGGAGCGATTGACGTCCCTCGCACTGTACTCGTTGGTGACCGCATTTTGGGCACGCATTCGCTATACAGGTGAACACATCACAAAGTTAGCTCATACTCACTGGACTCATGTTCACTCGACAGTCGAAGTCAGAAACTCTGCACACGGGGATGCTGGCTGGACATCGGGTGTTGAAGGACGTGCCGGTGTTGGATGTAATCAGCCAAAAATCTCCGTGGAGCTGCTACCGCACAGAACCCTTGATACCGGACCGATCCCGTCGACCGATGCGGTCTGTGTGAAGTCCGAACCTTCATTCTGTGAGTGCGGGTGTTTCCGCTGGGCGCTCCGCTTCCTCTCCACCCCCCCCATCTCAACGGGTCGGTCGGTTTATTGAACTATGTACATTGACACTGTTATATAGGTGGCATGCAGAAAGGAGAGCGGCGGAGAATGGAGCTCGGATAGGAATGTGGAGTAAATAAAATAGAAGGGTAGGTTTCGTTTTTAAAAAAAGTGGTTGGTGGTCGGCGCGGCCCACCTGTGCCGAAGGGTCTGTTCCGCTGTTGTGTCTTCTCTTACAGCGACTCGACTCTGGGTGGAGCTCAGATCTTTTGTTTGTTAATAAATTGAACAATTAAGGTGAGCGGATATTTCGCTGCGTTGATGAACTGCTCTCTGAACTTGGCCTGAGTCACCCCGTAAATAAACGTGTTGGTACAGCAACTTGACATCATCAGTATGCTTCCTGAATTTGCCCATATGAGTTGGGAATCGTTGTAATTCCTGGGATCCACTCCGGCAATGGTGTAGTAAAGAAAATCGGCAACAGTAATCGACCACAGGAGGATGAAGCTGCCGGAGATGGTGAAGAGTAAGATCACAGTTCTCCTCCTGCTCTCCATCTCCGGGTCACTGCGGTTCACCGCCTTGTTCTGACCCCTCAGCCTCTTACGGACATGACTGGCCACTAAAATGTGTTTGACTGTCAGAGCGTTGAACAACAGGATTAACACGAACGGCAGCAAAGGCGTTAGAATGGTAACCAGCCACTGATAACTCTCCCATCCGGGATCCGTCGAGAAGCTCGGCTTCCCAAAGCAGTCCCAGGGTACATTATTGATCACCACCCGGGGTTGATAAATGAAGTAGTAGGGGACATTTTTCAAACTGAACAGAACGCCGGTTGTTGTCAGAACCACAGCCGCAGTTTTGCCGGTGCAATATTTTGCTTTCAGCTTCTGGCAACAGATGGCGACAAACCGATCAAAGGTGAATGTGACGGTGAACCAGACAGAACAGTCGGTGGCTGCCTTTCGCAGGACAGAGATAACACTGCACACAGGGGTGATGTCCAGGAATGTCCCCGGGAAATAATAAAAACTGATCCGCCACAGTATGACCTCAGTGATGATGGTCAGTAGATCCGCCGCTGCCATGGCCACCAGGTAGCGAGTGGTGCAGGTGGAGAGGCCGCACTTTTCCCGGGACAGGATCACAACCGCCGCTGAATTCACTGGGAGAAAGAGTAACACATGACGGAAGTCACTGACTGACCGCTCTGAGGGTCTCAGGGAAGAGAGTTGCCGGGGAAATTGACAAAATCACACTTTGGTTTGCGGACAGCTCAGCTCTAGAGGTTTAAAACGTGTAAAACTTGGGTCGCAGACGCCGCAATCGCGTGTATTCGCGATGAAAGGGAATGGTACCGGCAGAGGAGCGAGGATTTGAGACGGAGGGATTGTCAGCTGGTCGCGGAAGGCGTCTAGGAGAAATCAACGTAAAACTTCCTTTATCTGCTATCCGATTGTTCGCAATACTCGATGGCCCGGCATCTTTCTGAGCGCTGGTGATTGTGGCATTCCGACCAACCGGGATCAGGCACTGTCGACATACACCGGACTGCCGCAACCCCCGCTCCCTCCATTTAATGGTTCTCCGGTTCCCATCGTATCCCTCCACTTCTCGAATCCCGGGTTGCCGCGTTTATACCACCCACGGATGTCCCGGTTTCTGCGCTTCTTTCAAACTCCTCAACCTCCGTTGGCCGCGTTTCATACACCCACGGAGTCATGAAGCAATACAGCACGTATACAGGCCCTTCGGACTAAAGTGTCCATGCTGGCTACTGTGTCCAATCACCCAGTCCCAAATTCTTGCTTTAAGTCCTTATCCCTCTCAGCCCTGTCCCTCCATGTACCTCACCAACTGTTTCTAGAATGTTAGTCTTGTGTATTCGTACACAAATCATCTGCATAAAGAAATAATAACAATGGTCCCAACACCGACCACTGCGGCACACCACTTGCCAACAACCACCATTCCAGAAACGGCCTTCAACCACCACCCTGTGATCTCTACCTCCGAGACAATCTTGAATCCACCGGAACAGCTCTCCTTGGATTCCATAGGACCCATCCTTCCAGATCAGCCAACCATGCGGAACCTTGCGGAAGGCCCTGCTAAAGTCGAAATGGAAAACATCGACCATCCTTTAGTGTTTTGGTTACCTCTTCAAAACATCCTAAAACTTTCGACATGCACGACTCCCCACGGACAAAGCCGTGCTGACTTGCTCCTAATCAGACTCTTTCATTCCAAATGTTGGTGGATCCTGTCCCTCAGAATTGTCTCCAGCAACTACCTCAGTACTGATGTCAGGCTAACCTGCCTGGAGCCAGGACAAATCTGGCGTGTCCTTGCTCCGCCTTCAAATAATGTCCTTGATACTGATCTGGTACTGTTTCCCGCTCTCACTTTGAACTTTGGAGGTAAAAAAGAAAAGAGAAACACATTTAATCTACTGTGTATCATCTTCTTAAAAAAGCACATCAAAATTGTGTTGGGCTATTGATAGAAGGACTTCGGGCGGTCGAGACAATCGATTCGACATCACCAATGCCTGAAGCCAGCCGCAGAAGCGGAACGTTGCTTGTACACCGCCCATCTATTCCATCAAACAGAAATCAAAGGAAGGGAAACGATACCCAGCGGTATGAACTCCACTGAATAATATTAAACACTATTTGCATTAATCGGTGTTATGTTTTAAGCCGTGTGTACACGATGCTCTTTATAAACAGTGTATTTTCAGTCAAGAGCAATGTGGATTTACACCCGGGTTACCGGTTCACAATCAATACAATCTCAGCGTGACAGATGTCGTGAACCATCATCCGCAAAGGAATAGGGAAGGCTTGCGTAACGCAGAGGATGGACCGTCGGGTGGGCTTCAGTTCTTGAGCTGTGATCCATGGACACGGCATCAGCTGCGATGAGATGTCCAGGATCAGATACGTTCTAATTTTCGCTTTCCACAGATGCTGCCTGATCCGCTGAGTGTTTCACTTAATTTCCACGAAAGTGCTTAACGTGTAAAAATTCCAGTCAAAGGTCGATGTAGACAATTCAAACATCTGCCTCTTTTAGGGGTTATTCTGAATTGCTGTAGCATTATTCTGAATGGTTTGTTGCTTGATTTTCCAGAGCGGAACATCGCCCGTCCTTTACCGCGTCTGACGAGAAACGAACTCCACAGCCAGCAACGTTGGCTCTTAACTCCCTCTTCACTCCACGGGTAATAGGGAGTGGAATCAAACCCTGCTGCACTAAAACTCACACAGTCCCTCATTTGAATGTTCGGATTTGCCGATATTTCGACATCTGCCTTAAACGTGAAGTTTTCTATGCTCCCTGAATCTCACTGGGTGTCCGTTCCTTCGTTCAGTTGCTGGGTAATTTTTAAAATACTGTGGTACCTCTTTAAAATTTGAATTTAAAGCATGCTGCGGTATTGAAAAGAATAACAGCAAATCGCCTGGAAAGGTCCCGAGAGCGCTGGTCAATCGGAGTGTGATTTTACAACGGGATTGCGTTGATAAATCAGCATTGCGGCTGTCAATCCACAAAATAACACCGTCTCCCCCGTCTTACACTTTGCATCTGTTTCAACTGTCGGTATATTTTCAGCAGAGTGAACGAACACAGAACTTACTCCCGATGGTTGCACGGCACTCACGACGCTGTCAGTTACTGAACGAATCGACACGCCGCGCACACAAAATTGCAACCGTTAATTTCCCTACGTTCTTACCAGGAACACCAATAACGGCAATGATCACATAAACTATTTTTCTGACACTGAAAAATGTGGTAAGCATGTTGCGTGAGAATCAGTCAGTCTTCCAGCTGCCCGCGATCTCTCTGGAGAAAACTCTGAGCCGATGCATCTCCACGGCCATTAATTTATACTTTCAGGTGTTTCCGCTCCAACACACTGAGAATTCAAAATCGTTGAAGGAAGCTGGCTTTTTTAACACCTGGGGAAACTCACATTATGTCATTCGGGATAAATCCCAATTGTGATGAGGTGTGCACAGTTTGTGCCAAAATTGAAATATCTCAAAGACGAAGCAATAACGACCCGAGAAGTCAGTGCAGGTTGTTGAGAAACACTCTCAGGCGCACCTCTCGATTTTATGTTTGATTCTTGTTGACGTTGTCCATTACTTTGCACGACTGACCCTATCATCAAACTCTTATACCAGACTGTCCTCACAAAGCTGTTCAATTTCTCTCTGGGATTGTCCTCGGTGAGAGCTCATTCCAATACAAACTAAAAAAGAATGAAAATGCCTTTTCCTGAAGAGTCTCAGGCGAATGGAGCATCCAGTCCTACGCAGATACCAAACGAATGCAAACCGTGAAAGCAACTCCCATCAAAAGCCACACGGGTGAAAGAAACGAATTCAACCACCATACACAAGACACTCGAATCAGTGCACATATTTAAACTGACAGAGCATCTGCGCTAATTGCATTTGCTCCAAAAATTTGATGCATAACTGAAAGGTTTGCAAATGAACACAATTCGTGACGTTTCTGATAGTGAGATAGATAATCGTATTTGACATATTTCACTACTTAAACTGCACTCTCTCGGAACTGTAACACTGAAGTCTGTTGTTGATTTTCGTTTTGCACGACCTCGATGTATTTATGAATGGAACGAGCTGTCTGGAGGACAAGCAAACGAAGAGTTTCGCTGTACCACTGTACATATGACCGTAATAAACTAATTGGTCGTCGGTTACGTGATAAAATTGTTCAGTTTATTAGATGGGAAGAGCAAAGGCAGGTAGAGTTCAATACTGATGCACGTGCTGATTACCGTTCATGGACGAGTAAGGCGAGGCTATGCACGAGGGATGGGATTCTCGGGAGTGCTGATGAAGAGAAGAACCATGTAATGAACATAGAACATAAAACAATTACAGGACAATTCAGGCCCTTCGGCCCACAAATCTGTGCCGAACATGTCCCTACCCTAGAAATTACTAGGCTTACCCATAGCCCTCTATTTTACTCAGCTCCATATACCGATCTAACAGTCTCTTGAAAGACCCTATCGTATCAGCCTCCACCACAATTTCCGGCAGCCCATTCCACGCACTCACCACTCTCTGAGTAAAAGACTTACCCCTGACATCTCCTCTATATCTACTCCCCAGCACCTTAAACCTATGTCCTCGTGTTGCCATGAATTCAGCCCTGGGGAAAAGCCTCTGACTATCTACCCGATCAATACCTCTCATCATCTTATACACCTCTATCAGGTCCCCCCTCATCCTCCGTCTCTCCAAGGAGAAAAGGCCGAGTTCCCTCAGCCTGCTTTCATAAGGCATGCTCCGCATTCCAGGCAGCATCCTTGTAAATCTCCTCTGCACCCTCTCTATGGCTTCCACATCCTTCCTGTGGTGAGGCGACCAGAACTGAGCACAGTACTCCAAGTGGGGTCTGACCAGGGACCTATATAGCTGCAACAATACCTCACGGCTCCTAAATTCAATTCAATGTTTAACGATTCCGAAAGGTACCAACGCAGATCGATAATCTGGTGTTCAATGCATTCCCTGCACTTGCCTTCAATGTCCGGGAAGATTATGATAACATAAAATAAAACAATGGTTACACTGCAGTAACTTGTACTTTACTGGTCCCTATAAAAAGACGGATGTGATTGCACTGGAGTTCATGAGGAGGAGATTCAGCAGGAAGTTGCCTCGGATAGGATATCTTAGATATTAGGAGGGATGCTGTTTTCGTTTCACTGAAGGGGAGGAGGATAAGGGGTCGCGTAGACGTTTACAGAACTATCAGCAGTATATATGAGTTCGGTAGTGGTAAACATTTCTCCACAGTAGGCGTATCTAATACAAAGGGCATAGGTTCAGAGTAACAGTAAGGTTCAGTGTAAGTCAGTGCAAGGTGTTGACTTCTGACATTTCATTCTGATGTGTCAGACTGAAGCAGTGATCCACTTGCATTTCTTCCTGTCTTGTCCGCTGCATTCGGTGTTCACAATGAGGTCTCCCCAACATTAGAGAAATTAAACGCTCTGTGAAACATCTGCGCTCAGTCCGCACGGTTGATCCTCAGCTTCCAGTATCAGGATACTTTGATTCTAAATCCACCGACATTCGGAATATGTTTTTCTGTCGACGGTCAACTCCGCTGACACCGCGAAGCCCAACATAAATTAAAGAACAGCATTTCATCTGATCTGTCTTCATCAATCTCCATATCGTCTTTGTCTCACCACCACACCCAACTCTGATTTGTAAAGAGGCGCCCTGACACTCTTGACCCTGTTCTGAAGATGGCCGTTGATTGTTTTTGCCCGCACAAGTTATTATTTACGGGATGACTTCTTCCAGAAATTTCTGCTTCTAGTTCGTATTTTGTAACAATCTCAATCACGAAGATAACGGTGGGAAATATAATGATGTCAAAATATTCATGTCACAAGGTAGCAATGTGTGTGTTACCAGTGTTAAGTGACCACGTGGCCAGTGAGTCTCTCTGTGGAGCTTCAGTCGTCATTATGCTGGTATCACCTGTACAGGAATGGCTTTATGAGGTGCATACGTAATCTGTAGAAAGCCTGTCCATCTGACATTCTCTCCCATTGTAAAAATGCAACCCATCAAAGCAATTGAGATGCATGTAATCGCTGAAATAATGAACTAGCTCCCATCAAAAGCCACGCCAGTCTGAAAGAAACTAATTCGACCACCACAAACAAGAACTCGAATCTATAAATATATTTAAACTGACAAAACATCTGCACTCATCGTATTTGCTCCAAGTGTCACGAACCAGCAAAAGTAAAAATGTTAGTATGTTAGAATTCAAAAATGTTAAACCTTGAACATTAACCCCAAAAACTAAACTCTTCGTGTGTGTGTGGCAAAGTCCCAAGCTCCAAGTTCAGGAATGGTTCTTAAAGTTCAGTTCCGCAAGCCATAAGGTGAAAAATGAGTAAGGGCTTCTTCAACAACCACCGTTGTCTGAAGATAAGACGTAGATGTAGAAAAACAGAGAGAGAGAGTAAATACGAAATCCAAATGTTGCACGATGGAACCCAAACGACACTTCAGTGTTTACTCGGCAGTGACTTCCTCACCCCGAAAAGCATCCGAACCGTGGTCGTCCACACACAAATACCTGTTTCCTTCTACAGGTCAGCAACAAAGTGAACTCCACCGGATTACTTCCAACTTCCATACATGGATTTCAGTGGTAGACACATTTATTGTTTCTAATCCATTGATAGAGAAAACTAGCAGGCTGGTGTCTCTCTCCCTTCTCTCTTTCTCTCTCCCCTTTCTTCTCTCTCTTTCTTTCCTCTTCTTCTTCTGCTTCTTCAACAACGTCATTATGTCCTTTATCTTCTATTGACGTAAGCACGCCCCCCCCCACACACACACTCTCTATCTTAAAGGGACATTCACTGAGTCCGTAACACAAGAATTTCATGCATCACTTTCAAAGGAACACAATTAGTGACGTTATTGATAGCGAGGTTGATAGTCTGATTTGACCTATTTCACCACTTGAACTGCACTCTCTCCGAACTGTAACACTGCAGTCTGTTGTTCTTTTTTTTCTTTTGCACAACCTCAATGTTGTGGAACGAACTTTCTGGAGGGCCCGCAAACAAAGCCTTTCGCTGTACCTCGGTATCTGTGACAATAATAAACCAATTAGTCGTCGGTTCCGTGATATTGATCAGTTTATGAGATGGGCAGAGCAAGTGAAGGTAAAGTTCTATATTGATGTACGTGCTGATTACGGTTCATTGAAGGCTGGCATATTCACAAGGGGTGATGATGTTCTCGGGAGTGCTGCTGTTGAGAAGGACACGGTGTAATGAATGGTTCAAGGATCCCTGAAGGTACCAACGCAGTTAGATAATGTGGTGTTCCATGCATTCCGTGTACTTGACTTCACTGGCAGGGATGGTTGCAATTTTCCGCTCCCATAATAAAGAAGGACGTGATAGCACTGGAGTCGATGCAGAGGAGATTAACCAAGAGGTTGCACACGACGGAACATTTTAGATATCAGGAGGGCAGCTTGGGTTGTTTACTTGAAGCGCAGGAAGTATGCGGGGTTTGCATCGAAGTGTACAAAATTATGAGCAGCAGACATGAGTTCGGTTGTGGTAAAGATTTCTCCATAGGAATTGTATCTAATACGAAGGGCACAGGTTAAGTGCAACTGTAAGGTTCAGTGTAAATTAAAAGTGTTCCCTTTGTTCATTTCATTCTCATGTGAAAAACTGAAGCAGCGATATACTTGCATTTCTTCCAGTCTGGTCACCTCATTCGGTGTTCACAGTGTGGTCTCCCCTACACTGGAGAAAACAAACACAGTTTGGGTTATCGCTCTGTCGAGCATTTGCTCTCAGTCCGCATGGTTGATCCTGAGCTTCCCGTTGCATGACACGTTAATTCTTAATCCACTGACATTCCGATGTTTCTGTCTGCAGCCTACCTTACCGCCATTGGGAGTTCTCACATACATTGGAGAAACAGCGTCTCATCTTCGCGACCGTACGGCAACCTTCTGGAATGAACCCTGAGATTCCAGATCCAGGCGAACTGCCCTCTCGTTGTTTCGCATTATTGTGCCCATCTCCATTCCTCACTCCGTTTGTACAAACCCCGAGAATAACGGCTAGTGCTCCTGTTCCTCGTCGTCTGAGCTGTGTTAATGAATCTCCACATCGTCTTTGTCTGACACCCAGCGCCCAACTCTGATTTGCAAAGAGGCGCCCTGACACTTTTGAACCTCTTCTGAAGATGGGTGTTAACTGCTGTTCGCCCACATGTGATTATTTACTGGATGAGTTCGTCCAGAACTTTCTGCTTCTGGTTCAAATTTTGTAACGATCTCTATCACGAGTATCACACTGGGAAAATAATGGGGTTAAAATATTCAAGTCACTTGGTACCATTGAGTGTGTTACGAGTATAGAGTGTCCACAAGTCCAGCGAGTCTCTCTGCTGGGATTGAGCCACCTTGTGATGTGTTCACCTGCACAGGAATGCCTTTCTGAGGTGCAGACAAAACCTGCAGAAAGCCTGTCCATCTCACCATCCCTCCCATTGTCAAACCAACTGGGCATCCGGGGTCTGCCTGCCCCTGTGTATGTTGAACCACGTTGACTGGTGCAAGTCCCCGTGCACAAAGTGCATCTTTCTTTTGACAGGTGATTGTTAATCGGTTTATTATTGTCACATATTCCAAGGTACTGTAAAGATGTTTTGTTTTGCATGTCATACACACAGAACATTTCACGACTTCAGTACCTCGAGGAAGTACAGTGGAAAAGCCATAACAGAATGCATTGCACAGAGTTACAGTTGCAGAGAAAGAGTAGTGCAGGTTTATCATAAGGTGCAAGGATCATGACGAGGTCGGTTGTGTGGTAAAAGTTTCATCCTTATTGTACAAGAGGTCTGTTCCATGGTCTTATAACAGCGGGATAGAAGCGGTCCTTGAGCCAGGCGATGCGAGTTTTCGAGCTTTTGTACCTCATTCCCGATGGAAGCATCTGTAGAGACCGGAACGGCGCCAAAGAATCAGATCGACGTGTTTCTGATGATCTGAGGAACGAATACCTCAAAGGTGGTTCAGCCGCAGATGGGAGTAATTGTGGTCCGTGAAAGGTGTTGTATGTTGGGGGTCGCATGTTGGTAGGACCTGCGCCATGAACGAAAAACAACATTAGAGTTAAATCCCAGTTTTGATGAGGTATGTATAGTTTCTGCACGTAATGCAGCCGTTATCGTAACGCTTTACAGCGCCAGCGACCCGGGTTCGATTCCGCCCACGGTCTGGAAGGAGTTTGTCCGTTCTCCCCGTGTCTGCGTGGGTTTCCTACGGGTCATCCACTGCATGCGTCCTAACCCGACCTGACTTCCCGGAAGTCATCACCTCGCATATTTCGAAATTAAGTTGCATCTGCAAACACTCCAGCAACCTCTCCGTCTGATCTGTATCCTGCTCGAGAATGAGACTGCCTTCTGTGCTGTCCACGGAACCACCGACTACAGTTTCACCCGCATTACTCCTGAATTCGAATAAAAGTCATAAAAAAACGTCACGCACAACAAAGGTACCAGCTCCGGTTCTGTGGACCACCGACTTCCTATCAGAACACAAAATGTACTTTCACTGCTGCACTCAGCATCCAATCCCCAACGTTAGTTCCAATTTGTTTGTTCCCCTTGGATATTGACAGCAAATCATTAGAAAGGTTTTGATTTTGGATCAGAAGATGCAGAATCTTTGTGGGGTGCGTTGAGGAACGGCAAAGGTAAAAAACATCCTTATCTACAGGTCTCCGAAGAATAGTCAAGTCGTGCGGTACAAAACGCACCAGGCGACAGAAATAGCAGTTGAGTGAGGCAATGTTACAGTGATCATTGGGACTTCAATATGCGGATCGACTGGGGCAATCAGGTTGGCAGTTGTCTGCGAGAAAAAGAATTTGTTGAATGTCTACGAGATGTCTTTGCAGAGCAGCTTATTGTACAACCCTCTTTGGAAAAGTAAATTATGGATTTGCTATTGACTAATGAGGCCGTCTTTATGGCACTCGTCTTCAGAGAGCTGCAGGTGATGGAATCCTCTTGATGCAGTGAGAATAACATGATCGAGTTCATCCTGCAGTTTGAGTGCGAAGCTGAAATCGGATGTAAAAGTATTAAAAATGATTAAAGGTAAACGCAGAGACTTCAGGGAGAAGCTACCCAGAGTTGATTGGAAGGGGGCGCAAGTCGGGATGACTGTGGATCAGCAATGGCAGGAATTTCTGGGAGTAATTGGCAGACACAGCAGAACTTCATGCCAAGGAAGCAGAAACACACCAAAGGGAGGAAGAGGCAACCAACGCTGACAAGGGAAATCAGGGAATGCATGAAAGCAAAAGAGAGGCATACAATATGGAGAAGATTTGCGGGAAGGCAGAGGATTGTGAAGCTTTAAAACGCCAACAGAGGACAACTGAAAAAGCAATAAGGGAGGAGAAAATTAAATACGGGGTTAATCTGTCCAATAATATAAAATAATATTCCAGAAGTATACTTAGATGCATAAACAGCAAAATAGTGACAAGAGCAAACAATGGACGGCTTGAAAATGACGCTGGAGAGTCAGTGATGAGGAACATGGAAATTGCGGAGTAACTGAACAGGTACTTTGAGTCAGTCTTCAAAATGGAAGGCAGCACCAAAGTGACAGAAACTCAAGAGCGTCAGGGGGCAGAGTTGAGTGTAGTGGTCACCAGTCGGGAGAAGGAGATCTGGAGGCTGAAAGACCTGAAGGTGGACAAATACCCAGAACCAGACGGACTACATGCCAGACTTGCGAAGGTAGCGGCTGACAATATTGTGGAGGTATTAACAGTGATCTTTCAAGAATCATTGAAGTTAGGGAGGGTTGTATAGGACTGAAAAATCGCAGATGTGACACCGGTATTTAGGAAGTGAGTGAGTCAAAAGGCAGGAAACTATCGGCTGGTTGGCCTGACCACGGTGGTCGCTAAGAATTTAGAGCTCATTACTTAGGATGAAATTCCGGAGCAGTTGACAACATTTATGATGTGATAATCACGTAGGTCTGATCAGTAAGTTTGCAGATGACAGAGAAATCTTTCGAGTTGTGAGGAGGATTATCCCATGCTATAGATCAGTTATAGATATGGGCCAAGAAATGGCAGACGGAGTTCATTCCGAGCAGGGTTAAAGTGTTGAACTTTGGGAGAACAAATGAAAGAATACAGTATACAGTAAATGGCATGATTCCCAGGAGCAGGGATACACAGAGGGATCTTGGGGTGCAAGCCCACAGGCTCCCTGTAAGTGGCAACGCGAGTGGACAGGGTGATAAATAAGGCTAATTGGATAGATTATCTTCATCGGTCTGGGCAAAGTTAGAATCTGGTTTGTTATCACTGACTTATGTCGTGCAATTCGTTATTCTGCAGCAGCAGTACCGTGCCAGATATAAAAGTTACTCTTCGTTGCAAAGATAAAAAAGCACAAAAGCGGGATAACGAGGTGGTGTTCATGGATTCATGGACTGTTCAGACATCTGATGGCGGAGGGGAAGAAACTGTTCCTGAATCGCTGAGCGTGGGTCTTCAGGCTCCTGTACTTCCTCCCCGAAGGCAGTAACGAAAAGGGGGCATGTCCCGCGTAGTCAGGGTCCAGGGTTATGGATGCCGCCTCGATGAGGCACCGCCTCCTGAAGATGTCCTTGACGGCGGGGAGGTTTGTGCCTGTGATGGAGGTGGCTGAGTCAACTACCTTCCGCAGCCTCTTTCAATCCTGGGCATCGGAGTCCTCATACCAGGCGGTGGTGCAACCAGTCGGAATGATGTCCACCGGACATCTGATGAAATTTGCAAGGGTCTTTTGTGTATGAAAGTCGGGACGGCATGTTGCAGCTTTGTTGCATGATGCTTTGGTTTGGCCACATCTGGAGTATTGTGTACACTTCCGGAAGAAAGTGGAGGCTCTGGGGAGGTCGCAGAAGACATTAACCAGGGTTGCCTTGTTTAGAGATAAGAAAACCTTGGACTGAATTGGATTCTTTTCTCTTGAGCAGCAGAGGCTGAGGGGACACCTGATAGAGTTATTACAATGAGAGGTACAGATAGAATAGACTGTGAGAGATTTTCCCCCAGGGTGGAGGTCAAATACCATACGGAATAGCTTTGGGGTGAGATACGGAGAGATTAAAGCGTGTTTACGGGGAGAGTATTCTTATACAGAGGGTGGTATGTATCTGGGAGAGGCTGACGGGGTTGTGCTGGACACAAATGTAAGAGCATCGCTTTCAATGTATTTGGAGAGGTATGTGAAGAGGCAGGGGAATGGAGGGATGCAGGGATTAGTTTGTATTGACGTCGTGGGACGAAGAGCCTGTTCCTCCGCTGTACTGTTCCGTGGAAATAAACACCTTCCCTTCGAATGTGTCTGTAACGATTTCCCCGCTGCTGAGAAAGACTCCCCGGCCAGCAGTTCGCTGGCTTTGCCCTGCTGTCATTCAGCAATGAAGGAACGATGTTTGCTGTCTGCCCGTTTACCGTCAGGGTGTAAAATATCCCAGTCAGGGCTGCAGAAATCTCTCTCTTCCTCCCACAGCAGTTGGGAATACACCTGATCAGACCTTGAGCGGTTATCCACCTTTAATCCCATCAAGACATCGAAGAAGTCCTTTTTACTCTTCACGTGCTCAACAACGTCGGCGACCCACATCCCCTGGATCCGCACACACATTTCCCCCTTTGCTCACTCTGGGGACAGACACTTTCCCATTCGGTTTTGGTTCTGGCATTGGGAATTTATATTGATAGCTGGTATTTAGAATTAGTGCTGTTCTTTGGTTTATTATTGCCACATGTGCCGGGATTCTGTGAAAGACCAGACGATCATAAGATATCGGGGCCGAATGAGGCGATTCAGCCCATCGAGTCTGCGCCACCATTCGGTCATACCTGATATTTTGTTACTCAAACCCATTCACGTGCCTTCTCCTCGCAAACCTCAACACCCTTACTAGTAAATCCCTGCCTTAAATACACGCAACGACTTGGCCTCCACAGTCCTTCGTGGCAATGAATTCCGGAGATCCACCTCCCTCTGTCTGAAGAAATTCCTCCTCACCTCAGATTTAAAGGGACATACCTTCATTCTGCGGCTGTGCCTTGACATGATCCACACACCTACTGACGGAAATATACTCCCCACCTCCACTCTATCCAGCCCTTACAATACACTTAAAGTTATGAAAGGGATAGATCAGGGAGAGGCAGGGAGGTTGTTTCCACTGGCAGGTTAGAGTAGAACTGCGGGACGGATCCTCAGGATTCGGGGACACAGATTTTGGACGGAGATGAGGAGAAACTGCTTTTCCCAGAGAGTGGAGAATCTGTGGAATTCTCTGCCCAGGGAAACAGCAGAGGCCACCTCATTAAATGTATTTAACATACAGTTGGATAAATTTTTGCAAAGTTGGAGAATTAAGGGTTATGGGGAACAGGCAGGTAGGTGGGACTGGTCCACTGCCAGATCAGTCGTGATCTTACTGAATGGAGGAGCAGGGTCGCCGGGTCAGATGGCCAACTCCTGCTCCTATTTGATATGTTCATATGGACTCCTCTCTGTGATTTGCCTGCATATCTGCTCCTCCATGTTCCACTGACTGTTGGGAGGTCCACTGTACACCCCCAAGAAAGGTGATCGCCTCTTTACACCCCTAAACTATGCAAAACTGACCTGCTTTAGAGAAACAGATCGGAGAACAGTACAGCACAGGAACAGGACCTTCCGCCCACGATACTATGCCGAACTAATTAAACTGGTAATTAAATGTATCACCAAAGTGCCTACACCTTCTTCTGCCGACACAAGATCCATATCCCTCCATTCTCTGCACATTCACCTGCCCATGTAGGAGCCTCTTAAACGCCTCCATCGTATCTGCATCCACCACCACTCCTGGCAGCTCTTCCCAGGCACCCACCACTCTCTGTGTAAAACAGCTTGCCGCACAGATCTCCTTTAAACTTCCCCCTCTCACCTTAAATACGTGCCCTCTGGCATTGGAAATTTCTACCTTGGGAGAAACATACCAGCTCTCATAATTCTATAAACTTCTGTCAGGTCTCCCCTCAGGCACTGCCGCTCCAGAGAAAATAACCCAAGTTTGTTCAATCTCTCCTCATAGATTCTCTGTTTTCTGTTTTCTTGTTCTAGTCTCTGTTCTCTGTTTTCTTGTTCCAGGCGGATGAAAAATTACCGTGACAGGTTCACGATGTTGACTGCACCTGGGTGTCCTTGCGGCCATCAGAGAGAACACAGCAAGGATGTAATGTGTACGGCTCCAGAGACGAGGTCATTGTAGGGATCAGAGCGTGGCTCCGGGAGATGTACCCGGTGCTGCTTTTGTGTCGACCTGTCACAAAGAAGAAGGAGACAGGTCCTTCTGCCCAGAAAAACCGATCCAGTCCTTGCAGTGGCTCACAGGGTGGAGGGAACTGTGAAACAAATAGATTGCTTCTCTCCCAGTGTGGGGTCCGGGTGTGTTTGTGTTCCTGTGCAAATTGCACATCGCCGATATCAGATGCAATTTCAAAACGCATTGAAATTCGGTTCAAATTTACGTCATGCTTGATGCCGCCGTCACTTCCGACACTGAGTCACCTCTTCTGTTCTTGTTCCCGGTAGAGAGCTGTCATGTATCTCAGTCAACCGATTCACCCGCAATCCCTGTATTTCACTCCTTTTACGTCTTTTACATTCTCGTTGTCACTCCGTCCTTATTTTCCTTTCATGCATTTATGTCTCTCTCTCTCTCCTTCTCCCTTTATCTCCCTCTTTATGTCTCTATGTTACTCCAGCATTCAATCAGGCAAGCTGAAAAATGCAGACAGAAATACAGACAGACGGATGCGCACTCAGACACCGACACACTGACGCAAACAGACAGACAGACAGACAGACAGACAGACAGACAGACAGACAGACACACACACACACACACACACACACACACACACACACACACACACACACACACACACACACACACACACACACACATTCACAATCATTGCTGAACGTTGTGCTCCTGATATAATCCACACTTCACCTATCTCTTGTCTTTCTGAATTGTGACCATATAATGATCCTGTTCAGCAGTAGCCAGTTGTGGGTGACCTATTCCTGAGCAATATCTTAGTTTCGGATGGCAAATTGCCCCTTAATGCTCCCGTTTAACAGGCCGGTATCTGACAAGCTACTTCTGATGCAATATTTCAGCCTCAGTGAATGCGAATGCGGGAGGATTAGGGTTGTACAGGTTGTTTGAATAACCTAATGGCTGAGGGTCTGTAGCTGTTCCTGAGGGTAAGTCGCTGTTAAATTTTAAGAATCTTGCTAAAATGGGTCTCCTGGTTAATAGCGTTCACCTGATTCAGTCCAATGTTCTACCTTAATCCCTCCTTTCTCACCAGTCAGCCGCACCATTATTCATTCCATAAAGCACAGTGCACTCACTACTTCCGGAGACCTGGGAATATGGTAATTGCTCCCTGTGGATCGTGAATACCTGGGCACAAAAAACGTAGCTCTTCGGTCCCACACTCTTCACAGCCTGCCGACTTGACAAAGATCAGTTTATTCCATGTCTGTCCAATGGAGCTGCCTACACCAGAGGGACTGCTGTGGTCCAAGGGGTGGCTCGCAATCCACTTGCCAAGGGCTGCTGAAGAAAGGTAATTCCTGCCGATATCGTCCATTCCGAGAAATTAATCTGAAATGCCATTGCATCACAACAGTAGGTATTTCGCAATGTATTGTCAGATGAAAGGAAGTAGCTACGTTATTTGTTGAATACCTATAATTAATGGCGTAGTTATTTATGGGTTTCACAGATTGATTCACCAGGGGATTGAATTGGGTATAAATGTAGATTATATTTCACGACCTCACCATGTCATTAGGATCCTCCAATATCGGAAAATGGGGAAAGAAGCTATTCTGCTTACGAGAGAGATTTACTATCCAGTTCTCGCAACTGTCGGTGTTCCCGGTGAGTCATTGTTCTTGATTCTATATAAACCAGTTTCACCGAGCCCTTGTTCTTACAGCTACTTAAGTTGAAATATGAAAGTGAAGGCAGTTATCGTCGGCATCTGTACTCTGTGCGTTTTCTGAAATCCGGAAGAGTTACTGATAGTAAAATGTTATTTCTACCTTCAAAACAAAGTTTTTAATGCATTGCAATCCGAATATGTGGATGTCGAAATATCGCTGAAGAAACTTATTGTGTCCCCATTTCTCGTGTGATGTTCAACACCAATCACACTGCGTGAAATATCGTCCTTTCAGACACCAGGATTATTTCACTGCTCCTTCCCTCTCTATCTCTCTCACAGCAAACCTGGTGGCAATGGTGATTCTTTCCCGAGGAAAATGTGACCTCTCCAAGTGCAGCACTGCCTACATGGTTGGCATGGCTCTGGCGGATCTACTGGTCATGGTCTTCAAAGTAATCGTATATTATATCTTCACCTATCACTTTCCTCTCACATTTCTGTCCCGTACACCTGTGTGTAAGTTCATTCTATACATGAGTACAATCACTCTCGATCTGTCTGTTTGGTTCACCATCTCATTCACATTTGACAGATGTGTCGCCATTTGCTGTCGGATGTTAAAAGCGAGATATTGAACCAGGAGAACTGCGGCGGCGGTACTGACATCGCTCGCTGTTCTGATTGTGTTCAAGAACGTTCCGTTTTTGCTTGCGTATGACGCCCTTAAAGTAATTAGCAAGGTGCAGTGGGGTTGCAAGGCAAATGTACGTTTTTTTACCTCGCCCTTGGGTACAGTGTTCCAAGTTTCACACCGTCTGGGCCGTCTGGCTTCCTTTCTCTTTAATTTTCTGCTTTAACTCAATGACAATCAGACGTATCTTAGCCAGCAGTAGAGCTCGCAGGAATCTTCGGGGTCACAGAAGCGAGAACCAAAATGATCCGAAGGCGGAGAGCAGAAGGAAATCCATGATTTTTCTCTTCCTCATTTCGGGAAGTTTTGTCCTGCTGTTGCTAACAGCAGCCGTAAGTTTCTTAGCGACTGGACTGACGAACGTCAACAGTTACCGAGGAGACCGCAGAGCGCCAGCGTATATTGCCACGGAAGTCGGGGCAATGCTGAAGTACTTAAGTTCCTGTTCAAACACATTTATTTATATCTCTACCCAAAGTAAATTTAGAGGACATCTGGGGCAAATGGTGAAATCTCGCTGGAGACTAATTGCGAAGATATTTGGAAAATGATCTTTAAAAGTTTGAAACATAATGGTCTTACTTTTGTAAATTTCAGTTTCAACTCTTTTAAGCATGAGTATGGTAAAGGTTTCCTGCGAAGACCATACATTTTGCAGAAGGTATTTAATTTTTGTTTAACTTACACTTTCAGGATTATTTTGGAGAACAAACATCATTTATTTCTGAAGATTTGCCATACTTCACGTTCAGACATCAATGCAGCGAAATCAATGCGTTAGGAAAACAGCAGGATCCCATTGCCCTGCAGGTTTCATTTTCTGAATTTCAATTCAATCTGTTGGTCAGCATTTGTCTTTTGGGAAGGGTAAATCGAAAACTTTTATCGCATTTCAAGTGTCAATGTTGCAGGAGTGATGAACGCGACTCGGTGCTTCTCCAGGTTTACAGACAGAGAACAGTGGCCGAAGCAATAATCGTGTTTAAATCTGGAAGCAGCCCCGAATCTGCTGCAATTGTACGTTTTGCTCCAATAAACTAAAACAAGGTTGTAATCCCCATTTGTTTATTTGGTGCTCATTTGTCGTGGGTAATATTTTTGAAATATTTCTTAAATGGTTTACACAACATTATTGTCCTGTGTAATTCTTGGAAGTATCGGTAAAATTCAACGCATTCATAAATTGTGGTTAAATAAAAACTGCAGATGCTGCAATACTGAAATATAAACAGAAAATCCTCAAATAAAACTCCCAATAAGTCAGGCAGCATCCGTGGAAAACAAGAAATAGCGTTAAAATTTCGGGTCGCGGATCTTTCATCTGAATTCCGAGACGGGGGAATCAAGTGAGAAAGAGAACGATAGAAACAAGAGGACTGAGCGTGGAACAGAGGTAATATCGCAGTTAGGGGTTAGGGCGAGACCAGGGTCGTACGAACAAAGTAGTGGAAAGTTAGAAAAGTCAGAGCCGTAGGACGTGCCACAGTCACGGGACTCGAGCATACATACCCAGTTCTGAAAGAATGCGGCTGAGCGGGGTACCTGTTGTTGGAGACTTGCACAGTGAATCCGCAGTTTGTCGAGGCTTTTAATCATCTTCTGTCCCTCAAGTTTGCTTCTGGCCTTTGTAATACCAGGTCTGGAAGGAACAGGCGATTGGATCAAGGTGCAAATAGGATGGGGGAATACAGCAGGAGGTAAGGAAACTCAGTGCAAATGGAGTACAAATGGATTCTACGTAAAGTAGTCACCCAGTCTAAGATTTAATACTCCACAGTAGATGAGACTACAGTGCGAACACCGACTGCAATATATCAGGTTGGAAGAAATACAAGCATATCCCTGCTTCAGCTGATGGACTGTTTGGGATCTTGGCTGGTGAGAATGGAGGAGATGAGGAGACAGGTGTTGAATCTCCTGAGAATGTATGGGAAGATGCCGTAGAAGGAGGCTGCTTGTTGGGGACGGAAGGGAACGGTGGCTTTTATGATGGCAGAATTTTGTACAAGCTGGTTGAAAGTGCTAATGATAATCGGATGACTGTGCAGGCTGACGGGGTAGAAGGTGAGGACCCAGTTGTATCCAATTTAGTGGTGACATAGCTGTGATATCATCGATTTCCCATGTTTGTCTCACCAGAAATTGTCTTCAATTGGTCAGCATGTATTCGTCGTTATTTTAGCAACATCGCATCAGGCAAACTGATAAACGAAATATAGACATGGATTCTGATTCAGATATGAACAGCCTGGCGCGTACCTCGTCCCATTCTGCGAGAAGATGAGTAGCGCACAAAAGCCAAACAAAGCATTCAAAAAGCTGAAGGAACTCAGCGAGTCAGGCAACATCTGTGGAGGGGAATCGACAGTTGACGTTTCGGGTCGATACCCGCTGAGTTGCGACAGCTTATTTTGTGTTGTTCCAGATTTCAGCCCTGTAGTCTCTATTGTCTCAGAATAAAACACTGTAGGATGTAACTAAATAGAAAGCACATGTTCCAAACCCTTTATTCCTATTTACAGGTAGATAATGCAATAAAACGACGCGTGAATCTGGAGAGAAACCAGATGACTAAACGAATATTTCAAAATGCCGGAGGAGCGACAGAATAATATACATAGTGCATTAAATTGGAAAGGTGTACCCGTAATGCTGTTATTGATTTATTGGAAAGGAGGAGGATGAGTGGAGACATGTTAGAAGTGTACAAAATATTAAGAGGAATAGATAGGGTGGACAGCCAGCGCCTCTTTCCCAGTGCACCAATGCTCAATACAAGAGGTCATGGCTTTAATGCAATGGGTGGGAAGTTCAAAGGAGATATCAGAGGGAGGTCTTTCAACCAGGGAGTGGTTGGGGCATGCAATGCGCTTCCTGCGGTGGTGGTGGAGGCAGATACGTTTGTCAAGTTCAAGAGATTGCTAGATAAGCATATGGAGGAATTTAATATAGGGAGATATGTGGGAGTAAGGGGTTAGATAGTCTTAGGGGTGGTTTATAGGTCGGCACAACATTGTGGGCCGAAGGGCCTGTATTGTGCTGTACAGTTCTATGGTTCCATGGTTCTATGATTTCCCCGTCGTGTAAAATGACCTTACATCATGACGATATGGCAGAAAAAAAGCTCGAAATTAATCGTACAATTAGACACGATCTTATGGCATGGTAAAAACAAAAGCTTAAGGGATCCCACGCCTTTCTCCTTATCAAGGTGAACCACATGCATATCATTGGTATAATGCCAATGATAAGAATCCGTTCACAGAGGAAAACAGAGTCATAGAAACAGAGAACTGCATAGCACAGAATCTGACCTTCCGGCCTGACTCCTCCATACCGACCTGGAAGCTTATCTAAATCAATCCCATTTGCCCGCACTAGGCCTGTATCCCTGTATTCCTTTCCTTATACGAGTAACTAACTGTTGAATTGTGTTTGAAACGGTGTGGTGTTAGTTGTCTCAATCGCTTAACCTGCCAGATCGTTCCGTGTATCATCACACTCTGTGGGAAAACAAACAAAAATTGCCTTCAGGACTCCACTAACCTTAAATCCGTGTCGTCCAGTTCGCGACTGCCATACCATGGGGTAAAGGCTCTTATCATCTACGTTATCGACACCGTTCATAATTCAAAAAACTTCTGCAAGTTTACCGCTCAGTCTCCTCTGTTCCAGTGAAAATAAATACAGCTGATCCACTCTCTATTTATTGGTGAGTCCATCCATTCCAGGATACATTCTGGCGTATCTCTTCTGTCTCCTGTTTAATGCTGTCACATCTTTCCTGAAGAGCAGCGAATATTATTTTACACAATACTCCAAATGCGGCCTGACCGATGTTTTGTACAATTGCAACATAACATTCCAATTTTTGTACTCACCGCCGAGGCCTTTGAAGGCAAGCGTTCCGAATACCTTCTTCACAACCTTATCTAACTGTATCACTATTTCAGGGAGTTATGTCCTTCTGTACATCAAAACTGCTGAGGATCTTGTCGTTTACTGTATATATCCTGTTGGTATTTGATGTTGCATAATTCATTACCCCACACTTGTCTTGAATATATTTCATCTGCACCGCTCCGTCAAACTTTGCAAATGATTAATATCTCCCTGTACCCTTCGCAACCCCCATCGCCATCTGTTACTCCATTATGTTTCTGCCGTCAGCAAATTTCCTGATCAATCCCCCTGTATTCTCATCCAAGTCACAAATGAACCATTGGGTTCATTGACTCCGTAGACCTCAAATTTAAAGAAAAGACATGCGAGTCTCATTGTATGGACTTCTCATGGTAACAGCTGAGGACAATATTCAGAAAGTCAAATTGGGAGATCAATGAAAATTTTAAAGCAATAAAATATCCAACAGTGAAAGAAACGAATTGCGAGCTCAAAATCCATATTGAGGATTGGCGGGCAATGAACATATTGCCTCAGCGAACAGTGCAGGAATACGCTGATGAATCTAGAGAGAAAATGTGTGGACTCGAGAACCTGGCATGGCAGTGGGAACCCAAACACTCAGAGAGGAAAAATTGATATTCAGAGAACAAAAGGATGCCACAAATCTGACTGAAAAAAGTAACTATGTGAGTGTGTGTCCTTTAACATTGCAAATTAAGCTTTTGTCAATCGTGCATTCTTACGGCAGTGCAAGTTAGAAACAACAAAACTTCCGAATAAAATCAATCAAACCTAAACATGAACTGATTTATTGGTATTGGTTTATTATTGTCACTTGTACCGAGGTACAGTAAAAAAAAACTGTGTTGCATACCGTTCGTACAGATCAATTCATTAGAGAGTGCACTGAGGCAATACAGGGTTGGAACAGTAACAGAATAATATAGATCTAACTGAAAGATTCTATAGGTTTAAGTATATATTAACAGCGTTATAGTTTCCCTTTATGAAACCATCGTGAAAGCCAAGGCACTTCCACCGGAACGAGAAAATATTCCATCTCTAACTAGTTTTTTATTTAACCCCTTGCCATGCAGTTCTCGATTTCTCAACCAATCCCACATGTGGGTATCGTTTGCAGGTGTGAATTTTCGACCGTTTCTTCAAATAGCAGCTGAATTATTTTAACTGAATTTCCTCTTCGTTTGAGCGGCAGTGTGTTGAAAACACGAGTAAGAAAGATGAATAACGTTCATTTGCGGGGTGCCAAATATTTCCCATCTTTTCACTGAGGTCTTTCTGTAAAATATTAACTGTATCAGAAGAATGGATGGCAAAGCATTTTTAATTTTGTTCATATGCCATGCATCGGTGGTATTCTCTGGATTACCTGCTGGTGGGTTTAGGAATAGGACTCAGCCAATATATCACTGGCACATTCTTCTCCAGTATCCATAGTATGGACATAAGACGCAGCCTCAAGAAGGCCACAAAGAACATCAAAGTTCCCCACCATCTGGGCCATGACATGATCTCGCCGCCACCATTGGGCAGCAGGTACAGACGGCTGAAATTCCACACCACCAGGTTCAAGAACAGCTACTTCCGTTTAACCATTCGGTTCTTCAACCAACCGGCACAATCCTAATCACGACCTCAAATAGCAGCCCCATGACCACTTTCACCACTTTGTACTACAGCAGACATATTTTTGTTCAAATTTTTGTGTATGGAACATGGTATATGTTAGCGTAGAAAGTCATCATGTTCGGCACTAACGAGGTGGTCCGCAAGACATCGTTTTTATGGTGTACAGTTGGTATCATGAAAGAACGAATCACCGGCGCATGTTTATAGATTGTACAATCAGGCGCGGCGCCAGAGGAGCTTATTCATGTTACAGGGACCGTTCCCTGTTACTGGTGCTGTCCGATTCCTACCATGTTGTCTGTCCTTTACCCCCGTTCTGCTCATTTATGAAAGCACCTGCAGGATGGTACAACCGCTCACATTCCATGCAGGGGTTCCATACTGAAGAAAAGTCTTCTCATGGAAATAAAAACATTCCGTGACTCTAAGTACTGCTTTCCCTCCCCTGTACCGTGACGAACTCCCGTCTCCGCTCTCAGTCCTGGTACAGGGTTTCGACTCAAAACGTCGACATCTCATTTCCCCCCACAGATACTGCTGCCTGTGAACAGGCCGAGTTCCTCCAGCAGATTGTTTGTTGCTCCATATTCCAGCATCTGCAGTCTCTTGTGTCTTCTGTGTCTTCGGAGACAGTAGAAATTCTACAGATGCTGGAATCTAGATCAATACACAAAAATTCTGGAGGAACTCAGCAGGTCAGGCAGCATCCATGGAGGGAAACAAACTGATTCTTGTCTACTTCTAGCTGTTTCATTGTCTTCTTATAGCATTCTGGTAATATTCGCTGTTCATTCATATTTAGTGGGATATTCAGCTGTTCATTCATATTCAGCGCCACCTTACTGCCTGGCCTCAGGGCTCACAATTCCCATACTTCAGAAAAAAAACAGAGAGTTTTCTGTCGTGGACATTTTTTTTATTTATTTACAGCTTGGTAACAGGCCCTTCCGGCCCACCGAGTCCGCGCCGCCCATTTTAAAACCCAGATTAACCTACCCGTACGCCTTTGCAATGTGGGAGGAAACCGCAGCACCCGGAGGAAACCCACGCAGACACGTGAGAACGTACAAACTCCTTACAGACAGCGACGGGAACCGAACCTCTATCGCTGGCATTGTATTAGCGTCGCGCTAACCGCTATGCTACCGTGCTTTCTTCTCTGAGCCACTTTGGGGGAGAATTCCAAGTATTCAGGACCACATCGCATCCCATCTCTTCTCTGACCTGAATGGTCGACGTTATTCTGACACTGCAAACCTTAGCTTAGCCACGGGAACCAGAGGAAACGTTCACCCTGTGCGAACTGAGATCAATTCTCGTTCATCAAAATTCCCTTCAGCGCCGGGTCTGTTGTTTTAATATGCTTATGTGTCAACCTCATCTCTCCGCTCCTCGCGGACATTTATCCTTTAATCACCGAGATCGATGCCCAGTTTGCTAACCTGCAGTGAGCAACAGGTCAGTGTTGGCAACCCCATTCCTCCCATTTCAATTGATCCTTTGCGCTTTTTATCATATTGCACCTTGCTCTTGCGTACAGTTTAGCATTTCCTATTGTTGTCACACAATGCATTGTATCCATGAACGTCTGAGAACACTAAGGAGGCCCCCCTGTTGTTGGGGAAAACTTTACGGTTCACTTCTTGAGGATATTTCAACGAAAGTTTAAATTATTTAATTCATTTTGACCACTCATGACCACATTAATTCTGCAGAGCAAAGTTAGCTCATTAAGTAGATTGTTCAGTGGAGTGTTACTACAATCTTTGTTTACATTCCTGTAACGACTCTACCTGTGGACGATTCTCCAAAGTTTAAATAACTGCTCCACTTTGTAATTTTATTTATTGGGAAAGTCAGTTCTGACTTCGCAAGAAGATGGGATACCCACTAATTTTCCGGATAGACCTGATTTATTACCCCGTTCTTGCAGCTGTCGGAGTTCCTGGTGAGATACAGAAAAGACAATAGATGTCACCGTTACGATTCTTTATCATTACATTGGGGTTTAATGTGTCCACATGCATTTTGTATATTTCTTGAAGTGAAATGTTAATCGAGACCAGGAAATGCAATGTTTCCGTAAATTTCAATAAATAACACTTACCAATAGCATTACTTTGTGCACAGGAATAAGAGCAGAAGTAATTAAGAGAGAAATTAAGCAGATGCTGAAATTTGGATGAAAATCACGATGATTCTGAAGGAACCCAGCAGGCCAGGCAGCATCCGTGGAGAAAAGCAGGCGGTCAACGTTTCGGGTCAGGACCCTTCCTCAGGACTGAAAGTAGGGAAAGGGGAAGCCCAATACAGCATATAGGAGGGAAGAGCAGAGCAGTGACAGGTGAACAAAAGAGGGGAGGAGTGGTGGGCACACGGAAGTGATAGGTCGATGTAGGTAAGACAGGTGCGGGGGACGGGATAGCAGATCCACCATGGGATGGGAAAAATAACGAGAGAGATGAAAAAAAGAGCGATGGAAGGGAAAAAGAGAAGAAGCATGTTGGGAGATGGGTTTGTTGGGAAGGGGGGTGGGGATTACCTGAAGTGGGAGAAATTAATGTTCATGCCTTTAGGCTGCAAGGTTCCAAGCCGGAAAATGAAGTTCTGTTCTTCCAGTTTGCGCTTGGAATTCTCCTGGCATTGCAGGAGGCCGAGGACTGACATATCAGTGGTAGTGTGGGAGGGGGAGTTGAAGTTACTGGCAACGGGAAGATGCAGGTCGCGGTTACTGACAGAGCGCAGGTATTCTGCGGAACTGTCACCTGGTCTGCGTTTGGTCTCACCAATGTAGAGGAGGGCACAGTTGGAGCACCGAATGCAGTAAATGATATTAGGCAAGGTTCAGGTGAATCTCTGTCTCACCTGAAAGGACTGTTTGGGTCCCTGGATGGAGGTGATGGAGATGGTGTAGGGGCAGGTCTTGCACCTATGGCGGGGGCAGTGGAAAGTTCCTGGGGACGGAGCGGGATGGGTGTTGGAGGAGAGGACTGAACGAGGGAGTCGCGGAGAGGGCGGTCCCTGCGAAAGGCAGAAAGGGGTGGGGAGGGGCACATATGTTTGGTGGTGGGGTCCCGTTGGAGATGGCAGAACTGGCCGAGAATAATGTGTTGTATACGGAGGCTGGTGGGAAGAAAGGAGAGGACAAGGGGGGGCGCTATCCCTGTTGGGTCTGGGAGGGGTGGGGCTGAACGCGGAGGTGCGGGAACTGGCAGGGATACGGGAGCGAACTCTCTCAAGCACAGTCGGGGGAAGCCCCGACTAGAAAAGAGTTGGACATCTCGGGTGTCCTGGAGTGGAAAGCCTCATCATGGGAGCAGAAGCGGCGGAGGCGGATAAATTTAATGTTAATATCCCGTTGTTCTGATCCACACTGAGACATCTGCGTTTCCAATATTTTTCGCAGTCTCAACTGCTTCTTGGGTTCAGTTTATGTTTCCCCAGTGGAAGGGAACACTTGACACTTCATGTTATCAGGATGCGATGCACTCCGCCAGCATTTTCCGTTCTCTTGGAGACAGAAGGGACTGCAGCTGCTGGAATATTGCTGGTTTTGATGCGGAGCTTCGACCCGAAACATCGACAATTCCTTTCCTCCTGCAGATGCAGCTCGACCCGCTGAGTTCCTTCAGCAGGTTGTTTATCTTTCCGATTCTCTTGTTGACTTTGCCATTATCCGAGAGTGAGCAAACAGCGTCAAGGAACTGGCTTCCCGTTTTGATGCTTGTCGCTTTCTACGTTCTCGGAGTCGAAATCGCTTCCTAAATAACGTAGCTGTTCGGGATGTGCCGCTTTCTGTGAGTGGAACATAAATCAATGGGAAAGTGAGCTCTCTCCTTATTTGGGAGGCGAAGAAGTAAAATGGGGAGATTGGGATAGGGAGCAAACCAGGCGAATGTGCATTTCCCCTGCTACATCAACCAAACCAACATAAGAATAGGTGCAGCTCAACTCCAGTCGGCACCTCGAGATTGCTGCATGGTTCACCAAAATCGTGCCCGATATTCTATCTCAGCACTATTTCCCGCTCTGTTCCATTTTCTCGCAAATCTTATCTGCAAAAATCTGTCCAACTTCACTTTAAATAAAATCAATGTCCACCCTCCGCAACCCTCCAGGGCAGAGAACTCCAGATATCCGCCGTCTTCTGAATGAGAACATTTCTACTAATTTAAGTCCTTAACTGTGACTATTACTATTACCCAGTGCAACAAGAGAAGGCCTCCGTGTCGCAGAGAGCATGAACCGAAGGGACGGTCATGGTGAACTGAACTTTCGAGCGACGAAATCTCCAGTTAGCTTTATGTTGGACCAGATACCAGAAATCTCCAGAAATACTTCAAAAAAAAAGGCAACTAAACAAACAAAATGTTGGAAGTATTCAGCGGTTCAGGCAGCAGATATACAAAAGAGATCCAAAGTTTGAGGTCAATAATGGATCATTGGGAGAACTCTGGGTTTCAGTTTCATTGTATTCCCGTTGCCAGTACATCGGGTAACTTTACCAATTGCAGTTAGTTCTAATCTTCATTCATGTCAGAAGCTAATGTGGAATCATAAGAAGAAATGCATTCACTACGGAATAAAAAAAAGCAATTGGATTTATTCCTTTCCTTTTTACACGTGTTGTATTTGTTTAAACATAATGGTCGGTTTCCTGTGTCTTGCAGTTAACCTGGTGGCGATTGTGATCCTGTCACGAGGAAGGTGCGGTTTGTCCAAGTGCATCACTCGCTACCTGGTGGAGATGGCAGCGGCGGATCTACTGGTGATTATTGTCGAAGTGATAGTACATAGGACTAATTGCATGTATTTATCATTGAATTTCCTATTTCTCACTCCGGTGTGCAGCATCAATTTTGTTGCGTACATTATCGTTGTGGACTGTTCTGTCTGGTTTACGGTCGCGTTTACTTTCGATCGTTTTGTTGCAATTTGCTGTCAGAAGCTCCAGTCAAAATTTTGCAACGAGAAAACAGGTTATCGCCGTAGTGTCCATAGTAAGCTGCGTGAGGACGATTCCTTTACATTTTTTGCATGAACCTATAGTTGTTATTAACAATTTCGGATGGGGCTGTGTTACAACGGGTCATTATTTAACCCCTCCGATGTGGAAAGCTTACGAGTGGATCGATAGCATCATCACCCCTTTATCACCAATCCTTTTGATTTCGTTCTTCAATGCTCTGACCGTCAGACATATTATCGAGGCCGATAAAGTCCGCAAGCAATTCCGAAGTAACGGCGAGAATACAAATGATCCAGAGGAGATAAATCTGAAAAAATCCATGATCTTACTTTTCACGATTTCAGCTAACTTCATATTATGATGGCTGACTTACGTCGTGCATTCCTTGAACTGGCCGGTGAGAAATTTCTATTACAAGGACAGGTTCTTGAGTAACCCCGTGTACATAACCCAGCAGATTGGGTTCATGTTGCAGATTCTCAGTTCCTGCACAAACACGTGTATCTATGGATTGACGCAGCGGAAGTTGAGAGAAGAGCTGAGGAATGGCGTGATATATATATATTTACATTAAACGGTAAATTGTGTAAAGAATAAGTAAGTGGAGAAGCATTTGTAGACGAGTAGGTCTTTTTTTATACCATTGGAGGGTAGTTCGTGGGCAGACGAAGAGCAAATTGAAAATGATTGTCTGCCATGTGATATTGACAAAAATGATCTATAATGGTCAACGTAACCCAAATCTATGTACAATAGAGGTAGTTAAATTCAATGTAAAAATCACTCGCTGAGCGTGGAATATTCCGATTTTAATTGGAATGCTCATGTGTGGTATAATGGCAAAGAAAATACAAGCGTTAACGTTCCAGGTCGATGGTATTGCAGCAGAACGCGGAAAATGTGAAACAAGCTGAATTCAATGTTAGAGAAATTGTGATGGGAGGAGAGAACAGCAGGGAGACGGTACTTAAGGTCGGAAGAAGGAGGAGATTCATTGGAAAACGTGTTGTTGTAACCGGTGGAAAAAATTGCTAAAGACATAAAGCAATAAGCAAAGGCAAATCTGAAGGAATTGTTCATTAGACAAGACGAAATGAATGTCAAATTATAATATGCACAAATGCCGATAAAGCTAGAAAATTATTTTAAAAATCTGTCAACAGAAGACAAATCAACTTTCCTTGAAGTATGATACCAATTACTGTGGTACTCTAACCTTTGCAAACCCTTTCTGCATGAATCCAAGCACACGTCAGAGGTTTCACGTTTTGATCAAAACAGAGAAGAATATTTTCCCAGAGAAAGCAACATGCTGTTATAGAAAAAGAAATTGCAGTATTGATTAAAATTTCTTGATGAAAATTATCAACATAGAATTCAATATTCTTCGATCATTTGTCTATAGCAGCACCTTTACTTTATGCCCACGATTGATTGGTGATAAAGGGGGGATGATGCTATCGATACACTCACAAGCTTTCCACATCGGAGAGGTTAAATAATGACCCGTTGTAACACAGCCCCATCCGACATTGTTAATAACAACTATAGGTTCATGCAAGAAATGGAAAGGAATCGTCCTCACGCAGCTTACTATGGACACTACGGCGATAACCCGTTTTCTCTTTGCAATATTTTGACTGAAGCTTCTGACAGAAAATTGCAACAAAGCGATCGAAAGCAAACACGAACTACCCTCCAATTTAACGCCACATTTGCTCCCATGAACTAAATGGGCGGGTAATCAGGAACAATTTTTTTCTCGGTTGGAAGCTGTTCTGGACCATGAAGCGGGACGCACGTTCCCTGCGCCAGTTCCTCCAGAGTCACACAGAAAATCTGACCTGACTCGGCACTTGCCGCCATTTTCCTCAGCACCGACGTGTCACATGTATCATCTACCCACCGCCCAATGTCTTCATTTCCCGTGTTTCCTTTCCTACCTCCCAATTCTGAAAAAAAACTCAGGTTTCCTTCTCTCCCACTCCCCCCTCTCTCTTTCTCTCCCACACTCTCTCTCCCAGCCGTACCCTAAATGTTGTTTTCAACAGGAGGCGGGAAAGGTACGCGAACAATGTTGAGGGATTCGTTTATTTTAGTCAATAGAATTGCCGCATGATTACCCGTTATTCAGAACTTTGCTGCAAAGATATGAAAGATGTGAAACTCAGCGAAAGCGGCAGCTGGTAGCAGGAACTGTGTACACAGTAAATATGTGGCCACTGGACTACATGACTTCAAATCTTCTGTAGTTTCTTTTAAATTTCTGTAAGTAGGATTTAAGACGGATTGGTTAGAGAATACTACACAGGGAAATACAAGACATTGCTCTGTCATAGAGTTATAGACTCAGAGTTGTACACCATAGAAACGGGCCCTTTGGTGCACCGCACCCATGCCGATCTTTTTCCCCATATGCACTAACCCCGTTTACTCGTATGAGAACCATATCCTTCCCTCCGCTGAGTTTTTAAGTGTCTGCTTAAATTCGTTTTAAACGCAGTGATTGTGTCTGATTCTCCGACCTCATCTGGCAGCGCGGTTATGATATCATCCGTTCTTTGTGGGGAAAATGGGTACCCCTATTATCCCCTTTAAAATTCATTCTTCTCACTTCAAAATTATGCTGACTTGGTTTTGATGGGAGACCATGGAGTTAAGGGGACGAATAGCCTCCTTTCGTGCCGTTATAAGCCAACAAAGAAAGTGGGATCTAAACATAGGGGAGTGCAGGATCAATCCAGAAATAGCCACGGGGCCAGCAAATACATTGGATATTTGGCAGAGAATCACCCCACCCCGGGTCGTGGGTGGACGGTCCCAGAACCGGTGAATGGTTGACAGAGGGTGATCCCCGATCCAGGCATTTAATCTAAAGTGTCGACCAACCAACCAAGTGGGCGGCACCGTAGCGTCGCTGTTAGCACGACGCTATTACAGCGCCAGTGAGTAGGGTTCGATTCCCGTCGCTGCCTGTAAGGAGTTTGTACGTTCTCCCGTGTCTGCGTGGGTTTCCTCCGGGTGCTCCGGTTTCCTCCCACATTGCAAAGACGTACGGGTAGGTTAATTAGGGTTTAAAATGGGCGGCGTGGACTCGCTGGGCCGGAAGGGCCTGTTACCACGCTATAAATAAAATTTTTAAAAAAACAGGGATCTGATGAAGGGCCATTGCTCCGGCAGATTTTCTGTGGAGACTCAGCGCTCCCGGAGATTGGCACGAATGGACACCGAGTGGGAGCAGCCGCTGTGATTGGTCGTACAAACCGGGACCGGCTGCTTCGGCTCAGTAGTCTCCCCACACCCCCGTCCCCCACAACACCCAACCACTAATAATTAGGCAGCTGTGTCAGGTGCGGGAACGCAGTCTGGAGACACTGCGGCTGATTGTGGCAACTTTATTACTGGAAGTGCTGATGTGGCCGCAGATTTCACTGCGCCCTCCCAGTGCTTCCTGAATTTGGACTGAGCCGCCGCCTAAATAAATATGTTGATATAGCAGCTCAATTCACTCGTCAAATATCTGACGCTATTAAAGATAAGTTCAGATGCATCAGTATCTGCCTGCAACCGTGAATAGAGAATGCAAATACACCAGTTCTGGTCAGTTACGTCTGCATGAAAATGCGAGCCATGGCGAAAAGTAAAATTACAGCGCTTCGCTCGTTCAGACCCATAGGGTCCCACGTTAGCTTTGTTTACACTTTCCTCTTTTAAGATATCTATTGAAGATCTCAATGTATATTTTTTTAAATTTTGTATTAGTCCTCTTACATGCAATTTCCAGCCCCCAATGTCTCGGACCTCGTTGTTCCCGAATTGTGGAATTTCCCCGAACCTCAGTCTTACCTCTGGCTTGATTACGTTTTCTTTTAGTTCTGCAAAATTATATGCCTTTTCTTAGATATAAAAACGTCCTGAAATTTCATGTGAGCCACGGCTGCAACATGAGGTAACTGTCTGCAACACATTCACTACTTGATAGCTGATGCTAAACAGAAATAAATGACAGAAAAAGTGGAGAAAATATTCAAATTACCATTTCCAGAAAACCATTAGCAGAATTAGACTTTTCGTCCCATCGAGTGTTCTCCGCCATTCAATCATGGCTGATTTATTTTTCCTTCTCAGATCCATTCCCCTGCCTTCTCCCCGTAACCTTTGACACCTTTTCTAATCAAGAACCGATCAAACTCTGCTTTAAACATACCCAATGACTTGGCCTCCACAGCCGTCTGTGGCAATTAATTCCACAGATTCACCGCCCACTCACTGAAGAAGTTCCTCCTCATCTCTGTTCTAAAGGGGCCTCTTTCTATTCTGAGACTCTTCCCTCTGATCCTAGAGTACCCCACTACTGGAAACATCCTCGCCACATCCACTCTATCCAGGCCTTTCAATAGTCGGTGGGTTTCAATGAGATCTTACCTCATTCTTCTAAACTCCAACGAGTGCAGGCCCAGAGCTATCAAACGGTCCACATACGTCAAAGCTCTGACCCCCCGGGTCATTCTCGTAACATCTGTTGACCCTCTCCAACGCAGCACATCCTTCCTTCGACATGGGACGCAAAACTGTTCACACTACCACAAACATAGACTGACGAACGCCTTAACATTACATTCTTGCTTTTACATGCTGGTCTTCTCAAAATGAATGCCAACGTTGCACTTGACTTCCTTACCACCGACTCAACCTGCAAGTCATCCTTTAGAAAATCCTGCACGAGGATTCCTAAGTCCCTTTGCACCTCATATTTCTGAATTTACTCCCGTTTCGAAAATAGTCCCTGCCTTTAATCCTTCTACCAAAGTGCACAGCCACACTTCGCTGCAGACTATCTGTCATTTCTCTGCCCATTCTCCTAACCGATCCAGCTCCTTCTGCAGACTCCCTGCTTCCTCAACATTACCTACCCCTTCTTATATCTTTGTATCATCCGCAAACCTAGCCACAAAGCAATTAATTCCGTCATCCAGATCATCAACATATAACTTGAAAAGTGGCGAACCCAACACCGACCCCTGAGGAACACCACTCGTCAGCGGCTGCCAAGCAGGAAGTGACCCCTTTATTTGCACACTTTGCCTTCTGCCAGAAATCCAATCTTCTATCCATCTGGTACCTTTCCTGTAATACCATGGGCTGCTATCTTGTTTAACAGCCTCAAATGTGGCACTTTGTCAAAGGCCTTCTGAAAATCGAAATGAACAACGTTCACTGACTGTCCTTTGTCTATCCTGCCTGTTACTTCCTCAAGGTATTCCAACAGATTGGTCACGCAAGATCTCCCGTTAAGGACACCATGCTGATATCGGCCTATTTTATTATGTGCTCCCAAATACCCCGAAACCTCATCCGAAATGATGGTCTCTAAAATCTTACCAACCACTGAATTCATGCTAACCGACAGATAATATCCAGTTTTTTTTGCCTACCTCCCTTCTTAAAGTGTGGAGTGACATCTGTTATTTTCCAGTGCTCTGGAAACATTCCTGAACCCAGCGATTCTTGAAAGATCATGACTAGAACCTCCATAATCTTATCAGCGACCTCTTTCAGAACCCTGGCGTGTAGTCCATCCGGCCCAGGTGACTTTTTCACCTTCAAACCTTTCAGCTACTCAAGCACCTTCTCCTTATTAATTGCAACCACACTCATTTCTGCCCCCTGACTCCCTTGAATTTCTGACACGTTGCTGGTGTCGTCCACAGTAAAGTGGCGCAAAGTACTTGTTATTTGCTCCCCCATCATTTTGCAGTGTCATTTTCCAGCGGTCCAATGTCCACACGTTTACTCTTTATACAACGTTTTATATCCTCTTTTATGTTATTGGTTAGCTTACATTCATAGTTCATCTTTTATCCCCTTGTTACTTTTTTGTTGCCTTCGGTTGACTTTGAAATCTTCTTGATCCTCCAGCTGCCCGGGAGTTTTTCAATATTGTATGTCCTCTCTTTTGCTTTGCTCCTGTCTTTGACTTCCCTTGACAGCCACGGTTGCTTCATCCTCCCTTTAGAATAGATCTTCTTCTGTTTGAAATCCTCCTGCGCCTTCCGTATTACTCCCAGAAATTCCTGCCATCGCTGGTCTACCGTCAACTGTGACAGTGTCCCCTTCCAATGAAATTTGGCCAGCTACTCTTTCATGCCTCTGTCGTTAACTTTGCTCAACTGTAATGCCGATAAATTCAATTTTATCTTCTCCCTCTCAAACTGAAAGGAGAATTGTATCATACTATGATCACTGTCTCCTAAGGTCTCCTTTACCTTACGCCCCCTAATCAAATCTGCTTGATTACACAATACCAGATCCAGAATTTCCTTTCCCCCAGTGGTCTCGATGACAGTCTGCTCTACAAAACCATCTCGAAGGCATTCTACAGATTTCTTCTCTTGGCATCCGGTGCCTGCTTTTCCCAGTCTGCCTGCATATTGAAGTTCCCATTGACCACCGTAACAGTGCCCTCCTTGCATGCATTTTCTGTCTCCTGTTGTAATGTGTACCGGTCGTCATGCCTACTATTCGGAGGCCTGCATAGAACTCCCAAATTTGTCGTTTTACCCTTGCAGTTTCTTAACTATATCCACAAGGATTATAGACCTCCTTATCCTATGTCAGTTTTTGCAAAGGATTTGATTACATTTTTTACGAACAGAGGCACCCCATCCCCTCTGCCCACCTGTCTGTCTAGTCGATAGAATGTGTATCCTTGGATGTTCAGTTCCCAGCTGTGACCTTCTTTCAGTCCCGACTCTGTGATGACCACTACGTCGTACCTGTCAATTTCTAACTGCGCTATAAGCTCATCTACCTTGTTGCATGTACTGTGTGCATTCAAATATATCCACCACCCTTCCTCTCAAATTTGTTTCCATGTTGGTTGAAGTTAAATTATTCTCCCATTTTAAACTGTCCATGTTATTTTTTTTATTCTGGAGACTTCGCTAACCTCTCCTGCACTTTCCTTCCTTTTTGCTTCATTGATACTTTTCCAATCTGTTGAACCCAACCCCCCCTACTATTTTGTTGAATGCCCTAGTTATGCGATTCATCAGGACCCTGGTCCCAGCGTGGCTCAGGTGGTTCCCGTCCCATCGGAATGTCTCTGTCCATCCCCAATACTGGTGCCAATGTCCCACGAATTTAAACCCACTTCTCCAACACAAGTCTTTTGAGCCACGCATTTAACTCTTCGAACGTCCGCACTTCTCCGCCGATGTCCACACACCTTTCAAACAGGCGTGCCAATTTTCAACGGAGTGGGAGGGTGACGTTATGGAAGAGAATGAGAGGAGGGTGACTATTGCAGATGGCAATACCCTGTGCTTTGTGGAAGTAATTCCGTTATTTCTTGCAGGATATCACGTGCACAACCCGTCGACCAAACTCCGATGGCATATATCCACGATATTCATCTGCTGAGGGCGTACCACCATCAGCCTTGTCCTCAAATCATGCCAGGTGTATTTCATAGCCCCACACCTCTCCGCACTGTCACCCACGACTAATCTTCAGTTACTGCACATTGTTGGCAGAAGTGAGATGTCGGCGTTTTGAACAGTATCTCTCATGCGAAACAACTGCATTTAGTATCGAGCGAGATGATTTCTGTACCTCAGTAGTTACAAACAACTGAGTCACTTATCGAGTAGAGCCTTGAGACTGAAACCATGCCCTCCCTTCCAATCAGCGTTGTTCAAGACCCTGAAATTTCGGTCGCCCAGTCCATCGTTTGGAGGTAATCTCACCCCAGTCCCTCACACCCCAGTGTGGATCACAACTCTACGTCAGTTCATCAGTCCATTGGGTTGTATCACTATTCCCAAGGTTAGTGAGGTTGTGCCCAAAATTCCCACGTTCCTGGAAAACACTGCCCGTTATCGCTATCTCTTGGCCACAAAATGCTCAGTTTTCTGAGTTAATATCGATTTAAACCCCGACAATCCTTCATTACTTTAGCGGCGGTGTCTGTGGTTGGTAACAAAGTGGGTGATCCTGGAGTCTCAATTTATGGTGGAATTTGTCAGATTGAAATTCCACCACGAAACGTGTTATTTCTTTTTATTCATCCAGTAATTTCGAATTTAACAACAGATGAGCCCGGCTAACGTGGGAGTTATACTAACCCCAACACCTGAGATGTTAAAAAAAATGAAAAGAACTTGCGAAAAAAATTGGAGTCCATGAATATTCCTTGGCAAGTACGATTCAGGAGAATCCCAATGAATTCAATGCATACGAGGAGCAGAGGGTGTCGCCAGCCAAATAGGTTGCCTTTGGAACCAAAAGGGTAACCAATGTGGAACCAGGCGATAGTCTAATGAAAAGGTTTCACATGTATTCACCAGGTAAAAGTATATGGAAGCCAGTGAGTTCAGGGCGGGACATATGGATCACCTGGAGCAAGTCATTATTAAGAAGGAGGAGGTTTTCGATGGTCTGAGACGAATAAGAGGTGTAAAAATCCCCAGAGTTGGATGATGTCTGTTTTATTGCAAGTGCAAATGTATAACAAATTGATTACAATTGTTTAATGGTTAACATTAAACTCATTCGTGATTGGGACTAATATGTTTCCTGTTGTTTCAATGCCTGCGAGGTAAATACCAAATAACGTGCTTGAAATTTACAGTAATTGCGTTGTATTGGTGAAATATGCCGAGAAATGGCAGATGGAGTTTTAAAAAAACCTGATAAATGTGAGGTGATGATGTTTTCAGTACGAATGTGGCAAGGACATACACCATGAATGGTTGGATCCTGGGAAGTTCTGAGGAACAGTTGGATGTTCGTGTGAAAGTCAATAGATCATTGTACGCGGTTAAGAAGGCACATGGGATACTTGTTTTCATCATTCGGGGCATTGACTACAAGACCAGGGAGGTTATGCTCAAACTTTATAAACGTTGGCCAAGCCCCAGCTGGAGTACTGCGTGCAGTTATGTTCACCTCATTATAGGAAGGACTTAATATCCTTGGAGAGGGTGCAGACCCAATTCATCAGGACGTTGCCTGGGGTGGAGCATTTCAGTTATGACAATAAAACCAGAGAGTCTGGATCTGTTTCCCTGAGCTGCAGAGTGGAAATGACTGAAAGTGGAAATAATGCGGTGGAGTATATATGGGGTAGATACGAGGAAACTTTTCAGCATGACATTGGTGACTAAAACTAGAGGACATACATTTAGGATAATGGGTAAGAAACGCTGTTGGCATCTGAGGAAAACCCTTTTCACCCTGAAAGTCGTTAGCACTTGCAACATACTCCCTCAGAGAGTGGTTGAAGCAGAGGCTCTGACAACACTTAAGAACTGTCCGCATGAACACGTGAATTTCCTAGGCATAGAAGCCTATGGGTTAGGGTTAACGCTAGAAGTAGGGATAAACACGGATGCGTGCCTAATAGTCGGCGAGGACGAGCTGGACAGAGTGGTGCGTTGACTACATGCCTCTATGACTATGAATAGACCAACGACTCATGTGGTAAATGTGATCAATAAGGATGGGTCATCGATGGTCAACATAGACGTCGTGGAGGAAAGATCTGTTTCTCTGCATAACAACGCCCTGAGTCCTACAGGGAAAAAGGGTGTCGAAGTGGTGGTAGATGGTGCAGGTTCTGGGTTTGGTGACCAGACTTCCACGGAGGAAACACATTGTTCCTACAACTGACATTAGGCGGATCAAGACATTAACAGTCTGACAAGTCACGGTCGTCAAGCGACTTTAGCCACATTGTTCATCAGTCATTTTACAGGAAACCTGCGTTCATCAGTGTTTTTCTTCATTTCCCTCAATTCTCAACACCCGCCCTGTCCGACATTCTACCAGGTCATCCAGACGCAATTTCCAATGGTTATTTAACCATCGAGACCGCGCCTTCTTGACACAGAGGACTTGGGAGCTCCACACACAGACAGCACCAGATATTATGATTGAATCCTGATCTATGGCGCTGTGAAGCATCGGCTGTACTAGCTGCGCCGTTATGCCGGTCAATCTGACTGATGCAAAAGAGTTGGAACATATCAGAATTATATTTTATTCAAAATTTCGCCTTCACAAATTTGTTCCAAATAACATTTTTGTGACCGAACTTTGTAAAAACTACGCATTTTAAAACGTATGGGTATTAGAGTTCGACCAACTCAGGATTATCCACTCTGACTTTATGGGATACAAGGTGACGTGGCTGTTTAGGTTCAGAATTGGCGTGCCAATAGAAGACAGAAGGTAATGTCCGATGGGTCTTATTCTAGCTGTATCCGTGACTAGTGGTGTTCCACAGGGATCCATGCTGGGTCCTCTGCTGTCTGTGATGTATTTAAATGCCTTGGATGAAAACGTGGATGGGTGGGTTAGTGAGTTTGCTGATGACACAAAGACTGGTGTCGTTGTGGATAGTATAGAAGGCTGCCGAAGAATGCAGCGGAATATCGATCAGTTGCAGATATGGACAGAGAAATGGCAAATGGGGCTTCACCCGGGCACCTGTGAGGTGTTCTCTGCTTTGAGAGATCAAATGGAAAAGCAAATGAAAGAACCCTTAAAAGTGTTGAGGTAAGAAGGATATTAGGACCAATTCCACAGCTCCCTGAAAGTCGGCACGCAAGTGGACAGGATGTTCAAGAAGGTATATGGCATAATTTCCTTCATTGGTGGGGAATAAGTATAAGAGTCAGGAAGTCATGTTTCAGCTATATAAAACTTCGGTTAGACCGAGCTTGAAGTGTGCAATTCTGGTTGACCCATTAAATGAAGTATGTGGAGGGTTTGTAAAGGGTGCAGAAGAGGTTTACCAAGATGCTTCCAGGATTAGAGGGTATGAGATTTAAGGAGAAGTGTTCACAAACTTGTGTTGTTTTCTCTGTAGCATCGGAGGCTGAGGGGAGACCTGATAGAAGTTTATAAGACTATGAGAGGAATAGATAGAGTAGATAGCCAGTATCTTTTTCCCAGGGTCGAAATGTCCATAACCAGGGCCATGCATTTAAAGTGAGGGGAGAAATATCAAAGGAGATGTGCAGTTCAATTGTTTTCCAGAGCGAGTGCTGGGTGCCTGGAATCAGCTGCCAGAAGTGGTAGTGGAGGTAGATTTGATGGAGGCGTTTAAGATGCTCTTAGATAGGCACATGGATAAGCAGACAATGGAGGGTTATGGACAATGTGAGATCAAAAGAGATTAGGCGTGATTAGTTTAATTACTTCTGCACAACATCTTGGGACGAACGGCCTGTCACTGTGCTATGTTGTTCTCTGTTCTATGTGTTATAATATCACTTGTGCGAATGTTCAGTTCTGTTGAATTGCTGCATATTTCACATCCCGCGGTTTGGGAAGTTGATAGAAGCGTAGACGATCTCATCATTCTGAGTCGGTTGCGAAGAGCCGAGGCCACACCGTTCCTGATTCTCGCCCTGCAGTGGAAGATGTTACACATACATTACACATAATTTACACATAAAGATAATACTGATATGACCAAAGTGGCTTGTGAGTGCAGAACCGACACCACAGAAATTCGGATAAAAACTTTTTCAATTCTGGAAAGAACTTGTACTCATATTCTAGGACGACGATAAGAATAAGACCTTGAACCTTGGATTATCCACCACTGCAAGGCTTTTTCTTGCTGTCTGCGACAGGGCAGCCCTGTTCACCCTTTCGTTTTCCCTCATAACCAACAACTTGTTCTCTCTCTCTCTCTCTCTCTCTCCTGTTCTCTCTCTCTCTCTCTCTCTCTCTCTCTCTCTCTCTCTCTCTCTCTCTCTCTCTCTCACACACACACACACACACACACACACACACACACACACACACACACACATGTGACCAAAGAATCCACTTTGGTACAATTTTTCATCAGTTACCTGAAATAACTTGCCCGTCAGAGTGACAGTGGGATTCGGGGGATGTGATGGAATGGAGCACCGGCCGGAAACCCACGAACTGACGAGGAGGACGTATACATTTTACAGAGATAACTCAGACGAATCGGATAGATCCTGGCTTGCTAATTTTCCCAAAGGGTGCAGAGCAGCACAATATTGATTGATTAAATTTAGGCCCTGATTCCGTTTTTCCAGACAACGGCAAAATCTAAAACAATTATTATTAATCAAGCCAAGATCTGGTAAAGAAGATTAAATTGTGAATGAACATTTTTCCCATTCCATCATCAGCCAACGCCCCATCAGCCGCACATTCCTGCCTGTACCGTTGTCGGCACCGCGCCGCCCAGCAGCCCAACGCTATTTCGATCTAATTTCTATTATTTTCTTTGTGAAGTATAACCGGCTGAGAGAAAACAAGCTACATTACATGAAACTGTCATTCCAGTTTGACGTCGCTTACAACAGAACCTATTGAAGGTACCACTGCACTATACACCACCGAAAATTCAGAAACAGCTGCAGCTTCTCTGCGTCGCTTCCTGAAAAATCAAACAATTTCGGGTTACAGACTTGTTAGAGTCTATGCAAATAATAAGCTGAAGTTTGCAGGACCACAGAAATGAAGAACAAATCTCAACAAGGAGAGACCCACATCCTTTATTCCCTGACATTCTCATTCAAAAGAGCTCTAGTGGAGTCGCCTGATAAAGTCTTCGTACTAAGTAGACGTTAAGGTTATTTTATGTGTAGCCTCTAAAGTTTTCTCAAATAACAGAACGTCTGAACATGAGTCCAGAACGTGGTCGTTTCAAACCAAACAAGAGAAATAAACGCGTTCACTAAGCATGCACAGGATCAAATTGAATTAACTGGGAAAAATATATAGAATTCCTGGTTCGATCTAACGCTGTCATCCAGCAGCCTTTGATATTTTCCTTTAAAATTCTAGTCGATCGTCATTATTTTCATTTTCAGGAAGATCACCATCTTCCCCTTGAGTGGCTAATCAACTGAATTTGTAATATTTTCTGAAGCAAGTTGATATTAAACACTGAGTTACAAATCACACATACCAGCGCATTTTAACTGTGAACACGACTGCAATCATAATGACAAGGCTGGCTCCCACCACAACTGCTCTTGAGTAGATAATCCGCATGTATGTTCCTGAAATAGCGAACAGGAGAAGGTATTGAGCTGGATTAGCACATTCCCTTAGAACGAAGATTTTGCTAATATATTTTACGATGCAAACAAATTCCCTAAAAAGTTCCTGGATGTTGCGACCACATGACTAGATTTAGCAAGTCCATCGGCCCCTCTCTGATGATGTCTGAATACAAAGACTGCGCCGTGTGCATATGTTCTTGCATTATTGAAGTTTCCTCTGATTATTTGGCAAATTACAACTGGAAAAGGTCGTGTGACTGTGTGGATTTCTTCCTGGTGCTACTCCTCCACACCCAAAGACCGGTGCGTTTTTCGGTCATTTGGCTACAGTACATTACCCCGAGTGTTGATAATTGGTAGAATCTGAGGTGTGTGGGGGAGTTGATGACAATATGGAGAGAGTCAAACAAATGGGATTCATGTAGGATGAATGGAGAATGATGGTCGGCGCGGACTTGATGGGTCGAACGCCATGTTTCCGTGCTAAACGACTCCATGACTCAAAGAGGTGTGACCTTCAACCAACGTTCTCCCGCCCTGATGCGCGGTAGACCGTGTCCAGAAGGTCCAGGCGAAATTTTCATTCGGGTTCTTCGTCTTTAAGCCAATTATTGTCTCTCAATCACAATCATTTGTATTTTTAATTAAAATTAATATATGAATTAATTTATCACACGTTTCAGGCATTTTCTTGTTTCAATAATTCATAATTTATTTATTGATATATGTTGACAATTAAAAACGTTTAAAATATCTGGCCAATTAAAAGTCAGATGTTAAAAGTCCATCAATGCTGCCGGGGCCGGGGTTTCACGATTAACCAACTGAGGTTACACCCAAATCGTCGTCGACACCGCCTGGCAAGATAGATGGACGGAGGACGGTTAAACATGTGTGGCCACTGACCTCAGTCTGTCTCTGACCACCGGTAGACGGGATAGACAGCGTAGATACATTCGATATACCAAAGGTATTGAATAAATTTATCACACATGTTTCAGGCATTTTCTTGTTTCGATAATTCATGATTTAGTTATTGTAACCTGTTGACTATTTAAATACGTTTAAAATATTTGGCCTGTTAAATATTGGGCTAGAGGGCATTGGTTTAAGTTTGGGAGTAAAGGTGTTGGAAGGAATTCAACATTTTTTCTTCATTCAGCCAGAAGGTGGTTGGATTTTGAAATGCACCGCCTGAGAAGGTGGTGAAGGCGAGCAGAATTTGACAAATATTCAGCTGAGCAATTTATTTGCCAATACAAAGAAGGTTAAGGACACATTGCTGGCAAATGGGATTAGTATCGATTGGTACTTGATAGTCGACATGGACATGGAAGGCCTTCGGGTCTACTTCGATGCTTTATGACTCTATGACAGCCACTACTGAAAACAAATGGACATGAATCATTTGCTGATAATATTAGGTTTCTTTTGACAAATATTGCTGAATATCAGAGTAAATTTCGCACACATGTCTAACCCCCTCAAATTATCTACAGCTTTAATATGTACCCTCAGAGTGGAGCCGGTGTTCACTGGTGTGATAACCGTGCTTATTTCTTGCAGAACATGAAATCACATTTCCTTGTCCATTCGGACCAGTCAGTTTCAGGGAGCTCTGCATCATGTGACCATTCATCTCCCGGGTGATAATGTCCACCTCCGACCTGAGCTCCGTGACTGTGTCCCCATCGATGTTCCATGAAATGCTTGGTGGAGGATTGGCTTTGATCTTGCAAGTACAGTTCGTCACGGTCCAAGAGCTGGTGCATACCATTTCAGTTTTGGGTTCATCTGGAAATGAAAGGGTAAATGAGAAACGAATGATCTCCTCAACAGATCCGAAATGTATTTTGAGGAACCAACTCTACGTATGGGTTGATTTGACTGAAATAAGCAAATTCTGCAAAACACGTAATTACTGGTTAGTTCTTTTTTTCTTGAATCAATTGGTCACTAAATATTGAATCCATTGAATAACAAGCCCTTCTCTCTTCCTCAGCCGAGTCTGCGGGTGATTCGGTGGAGGCTGAAGACAAACACTGCAAATTATTTAAAACTCCAGTGGATAAGGTCAGTTATAATTTCAATAAGGTCCCTTCATTTCAAACTTTTCAAGAGTTTGGCTATTTTACACAGCCTCGCCTGAACTAACGGGCATGTTAAACCTCCAGCAGATAGAAAATAAATACCCAAAGCAAAAAGCTGTGTATCTGAAATAAAAGCGAAAGATAGAAGTTTGAAACTGCTCAGTCTTGGAAGTTGTCCGAATTCAAATATTACATCTGATCACACCTCCTGCTGACCATTTTCAATTTCTCCGTTTTCAACAGTTCTCAAAGGATATTGTTCGTGAATATCAGTTCCCCCTCTTAACACTGACCCATGTAAGAATTTGCAACATTTTTAAGGGGCGACATTTTTCAATTACGAACTGTGCCTTCATATGTTTCATATGAGTCTGCGCCGATCATCAAACAACTGTGGTTCACACAAATCCTACGCAAATCCAGTTTATTCCACCCCCCACTTTCCCATCACCTCTCCTCCGGAGTTTATCACTTTTCTGAAGACTGAGGAAAATTTACAGTGGCTAAATAAATCACGCGCATTTTTTTTTGGAAATCCACGTGGTCCGAGGGAGTACATGCAAATTCCACACAGTCAGCAGCGGAGGTCAGGATTGAACCCGGGCTGCTGGAGCTGTAAGGCAGCTGCTCCACTCGCTGCGACATTGCGCCGCCCTGCGTATGCATATGCATGTCCTGTGATTACTTAGCGTAAGGCAACTAGTAAATGTGTTCACTCCCAGACTTATAAAATGGTGAAACAACTACACTGGATTGTGTAAGATTTGTTGCTGTTGCATTGGGTGAACTGGGGTTGTTTTGTGCATTGTCCACGCAGGGTGGCAGCAGGTCGGGGTGTGAAGGGTCGCGGTGTCGTCTCCTTCACAATGTTGCTTTGCTGAAGCAGTAAGCAAAACATTAAGGTTAGTGCAGATTTCGAGAAAGAATAGATCACGGTCTGATGAGAAATTCATGCACACGTACAGTGAACAGAAACGTTGGTGGAGTCATTGGCGATGCCCACGTCGTTTTCAGCCAAGCACCAATATTCGCCGTCATCTTCAGAAGAAACGTCGTGAAGCGCATGCTTTACTTCTCCTGTGGAAGGTCTGCCGATATACTTTCCATTTTTCATCCAACTTAAGGTGACTGGAGGTCTCCCCCAGCTCCTGCAGTGCAGAAATATGGAGCTGCCTGCCATCGCTACTATAGTCGAATTGAGGGTAGGTTTTTCAGGTCGATCTGAAATAAACCATGTAACAAGAAATGGTCGAGTTCGATTAACAAATCTATTGTAATTTAACTTCCGTAGTTCAAAATTAAAACACGAAATTATCTTCAATGGAAATCTACTGCGCTCAATATGCTTTTCATAAATTATTAGACAACTTTCTATCAATTATACCCAAACTAAGAAACAAAATGTCATGTGTGCAAACAACACTGGGTCGCAGCTCTCTATTTTCACGGAATTACTTTGAATTATTGGTATTACTACCGGATTTTTTTCTGAACAACCGAACGAAGCTTATTTTTTAGCGATGGAAGTGGTCGAATAAGGGAAGAACCAATTGTACGTGGTGCAATTGGGTTTTCTGGAGCTTTTGATAATCCGTTTCACGACAATTCAGAAATATTGATGGTTCGTCAGCGGGCCTATGAGAGATGCACTGCCCTGAACCTCACCGTATCTCCCGTTCCCGTATTCACTTCAAACTTTCCTGTAACACTGATAAATTGATTATTTTACTGGGGAACATATCAACCAATCGTGAATTTGAAGAGCGTCGGAGTATCACCAAAAAAAAAAATCACACGCAGTTGTCAGGAATATCTACCACCCGGCTCCATCAACATCCCGTCACCTCATTGATCGGATTGTACTGTGCTTCTAACGATGCCTGATGACAGGAAACATGGTGCAAGTTACCAGAAGAATGAAATAAACGGTTTCAAGTATATTTGGATGTTGAATGCGTGAGAAAACACATGGCAGATACATGCAGATTAAGGCAGATAAATGTGAATTAGCGGTGAACTCGAGGAATTCCCTGCAGTGGAAACATGTGGGAGCCTTGTCATTGAAAAGAGCTAATGAAGTCGGTAAGTTTGATGTGGTAGAGAGAAGGATTAGATAAGGAGCAGGTATCAGTCATATACAAACAGAAAACTCCGGGTACAACAACAGGTCAAACAACTTCACCGTCAGAAGGAAAGAATTAAGCTTTCAGGTTGGAGACATTTCATGAAATCTGAGGAAGAACAAGAAAGCAGGTTGGTCCAGATAGCAGAGAGGAGAGGAGAAATCGATGGGTGAAACAGTTGAATAATTTATCTGACAGGGTGAAATATTTCGCCATTAAGCTTCCGTTAAGTCCGTTTGTCTGTGTTATGTTTTGCTAATGTTGTGAAGTATGGATAATGTTTTGGGTCCGGCCTACAGGGAATTGCCCAACACGCCAGAGCATACAACTGGAAGCAAAGCGGAGAGAGGAGTCGCAGACAAATATATCCAGTAATAATACACACAACAGGAAAGAGGGAGTCATCTAAAGCTGGAGAATTTAATATTGAGTCCTGCAAACTGCAACGCTCCCGGACGTTTTGTTCCTTGTGTTTGCATTCGGTCTCAGTGCAGGAGTTCGCAGAAAGTGGGAGGGGAAATTAAAGTTTCAGGAAATGTAAACCTCAGTGTCATTCCCGCAGGCTCAGTGCAGTTGCTCAGCAAATCCGTTTGGAGTTTGGTTTCCCCAGTGCAGGGGAGGCCGCCCTGTGCGATCAACCATGATGGTACTGAACGGCGACCTGTTTTGTTTCTATTTTGTACGTTCTGATGAAACCTCGGTTCACTGGTTAAAATAGGTTGAAAAAGTGCGCAATAATAATATTTCATGGAACTACCAACATCGATTTACTGAGAGGAATCTTTGTTTCGCAATCCGAGCGGCGGTGCAGGGCAGCAGTGCCGCGGGGGTGCAGATTACCCTCGTGAGCGCTACGGATTGATACACTAGACATCGTTAAATGTGATGTGGCGTCGATCGCTGATAAATTCCCCTGTGTCACGTTTTTATTATTTCTTGTTAAGAAAAGATGCTTACGTTTCACATCCAGGGTAACAGTTTCCGGAGGATTTTGGACGCCCTTCGCTAAAACAGCGCATGCTAGAGTTTGTCCGTGATGAGAGGATGAGGGAGTGAATGTGAGCACCGATGAAACGGTCCAAGTGCTCGGATCTTCAGACACAATGTCCGTTTCATCTTTACTGTCCCGTGCAATGCCTCCATCGGAAATGATCCATTTTAATTGCAGTTTGTCTCCGGGACAGCTGTGAACCATTGAACAGTTCAAACGCGCGCGTTGCCCAGCAACCAGATTCCTATGACCTGAGATCCGGGGCTTTTCTGCAACAGAAGAAAATATCCAGACGTGTGTGCAATTCAATAAAAACACGGACATCATTACATCCAACTATTCCCATATCTCCCTTCAACATGGAGTATTGTGTGCATTAGTGCTCTCCACACGATGGGAAGGCGTTGATTGCGCCAGAGACAGTGCAGAGGAGATTCAGCAGGACGTTGACTATACTGGAGGATTTTAGCGATGGGGAGAGGTAGGGTGGGCTGGGCTTGTTTCCCTGCAATGAAGGAGACTAACCGGTGACGTGGTGGATGTACAGCAGATTGTAAGAGACATCGATACAGCAGATATTCAGTATGTTTTCCAATGGTAGGGGTACCAAAAACAAGCAGGCGTAGTGTTCAGGTGAGAAGAAGGAATTTTAAACGAGATCTAAGGGGTAAAACTTTACAAAGAGAGCGTTAGATATCTGGAAACGCGCTGCCTGAGTAGGTACTACTTCGGTTATTACTACTTTGAGATGCATTCATTGAGGCATACAGATAAGTAAGGCACAGAAGGATATGGACCTAGTGCGAAAAAACAAAACTGGTGCAGATGACCGAAAAGGTCGGGATGAAAGTGGTGTGCCTCAGGTTCTATTTCTGTGCTGTACGGCTGTATGACTCTCTGACGAAGACCATTTGCTCGATAGAATCTATGCCGGCTCTCAGCACAGTCTTGTAAATTCTTCTCCACACCTCCTTCACTGCAATGTATTCGCTCTCACCTCTCCATTATCAAACCTCTAATCTCTCACCAGACCCTGATACCATCGGGTATTTGTAGCATACATTTCATCCGAAGACCTGATCGTCTTTGGGATGTGGGAGGAAACTGCAGCATTTGGAAAGTAGGTGGATGAAATGGCGATCTCTTCAGGGGAACGTCCGAGCTCCACATGGAAATTAATGCTGAATTTTTTAAAATTCATTTTCTGTTCTGTGATTGATCTGACCAGTGATGGAAAACGTCGTTTTTGCCCATACCTGCGCAAACTGCCCAGAGATGCACACTGTTGGTGATGCTCACTTGGTAGTAATATCGAAATTATGAAGGTAAGTTGCAGGCTGAAGGAACCATGGGTGACAAGAGAGGTGGAACATCTTCTAGTTAGGAGGAAGAAGGCAGCATACATCAGGTTTAGGCAGCATGGATCAGATAGGTGTCTTGAGGAATATAGGGTAGCAAGGAAGGAACTTAATAAGGGGCTGAGGAGAGCAAGAAGGGACATGAAAAGGCCTTGGCGAGCAGAGTTAAGGAAACCCCAAAGGCATTTTTCACTTATGTGAAGAACAGAAGTGTGACGAGAGTAAAGGCAGGACCGATTAGAGACAAAGGTGGGAAGATGTGCCTGAAAGCTGTGGAAGTGGGTGAGGTCCTCAATGAATACTTCCCTTCAGTATTCACCAAGGAGAGAGGACTCGATGACGCTGAGGGCAGTGTTGGTAAGGTTAATGTTCTATAGCAAGTGGATATCAAGAGAGAGGATGTGTTGTAGCTGTTAGAAAATATTAGGACATATAAGTCCCCAGAGCCTGACAGAATATTCCCCAGTCTGCACCGAGAGGCGAGGGAGGAGATTGCTGAGCCGTTGACTAGGATCTCTGAATCCTCGTTGTTCACGGGAATGGTTCCGAAGGATTAGACGGTGGCAAATGTTGTGCCCTTATTCAAGAAAGATAGTAGGGACAGTCCAGGGAATTATAGACCAGTGCGCCTTACGTCTGTGGTGGTCAAGCTGTTGGAAAGGATTCTTAGAGATAGGATCTACGAGCATTCAGTGAATCACGGTCTGATCGGGAACAGCCAGCATGGCTTTCTGAAGGGCATATCGTGTATCACAAACCTGATAGTGTACTTCGAGGAGGTAGCCAGGCAGATTGATGAGGGTAGTGCAGTAGATGTAATCTACATGGATTCCAGTAAGGCATTTGACAAGGTTCCACATGGGAGGCTTCTTCAGAAGTGGGCATGGGATCCAGGGAGGCTTGGACGGTTGGTTACATAATTGGCTTGCCTGTAGAAAGCAGAGGGTTGTGGTGGAGGGAATGCATGAAGATTGGAGGGCTGTGACGGGGTGTCCCACAAGGATCGGTTCTGGTACCTCTGCTTTTCGTGATTTTTATTAATGACTTAGATGAGGGGGTAGAAGGGTGGGTTGGCAAGCTTACAGAACACACAAAGGTTGGTGGTTCTGTGGATCGTGTGGAGGACTGTCAAAGGTTGCAGAGGGACATTAACAGGATGCAGAAATGGGCTGAGAAGTGGCAGATGGATTTCAATCCGGAGAATTGTGAGGTGGTACACTTTGGAAGGACAAACTCCAAGGTGGAGTACAAAGTGAATGGTAGGATTATGGGTAGTGTGGAGGAGCAGAGGGATCTGTGGATTCATATGCACAGAATCCAGAAAGTTGCCTCACAGGTAGATAGGGTAGTTAAGAAAGCTTATGGGATGTCAGCTTTCATAAGTCGAGGGATCGAGTTTAAGAGCCTCGAGGTCATGATGCAGCTCTATAAAACTCTGGTTAGGCCACGCTTGGAGCACTGTGTCCATTTCGGGTCACCTCATTATAGGAAGGATGTGGAAGTGTTGAAAAGGGTGCAGAGGAGATTTACCAGGATGCTGCCTGGTTTAGAGAGTATTCATTGCGATGAGAGACGAAGCGAGCTAATGCTTTACTCTTTGAAGAAAAGGAGGATGAGAGGAGACACGATAGATATGTACAACATATTAAGAGGAATCGATTGAGTAGACAGCCGTCGCCTCTTCTCCAGGGCACCAATGCTCAATAAGAGAGGGCACGGCTTTAAAGTAATGGGTGGGAAGTTCAAGGGAGATATCAGAGGAAGGTCTTTTACCCAGACAGCAGTTCGGGCGTGGAATGCGCTGCCTGTGGTGGTGGTGGTGAAATCTCTCAATTTCAAGAGATTGCTAGATAAGCGTATGGAGGAATTTAAAATAGTGGGATATGTGGTGGGAATGGGTTAGGTAGTATTAGGTGAGGTGTAAAGGTCGGCACAACATTTTGGGCCAAAGGGCCTGTATTGTGCTGTGCTGTTCTATGATTCTATAAGTTAATTACATAAACATCTAGCATTCGGATGTAACTGTAAATGAGGGATGAAAATGGAAAGCACATGTCAACAATAATCTGGCGTCTTCTCTCAATGCCAGTATCCCTTTATATGTGCTTTCACCCACACTGGGAGAAAGCTTCCAAAACAAACTGGGAAAACTCACCCAGAGCAGAAAGAAATGATTGTGAGCTGGAAGTGCGATGTGTAGAAACTGGAAAATCCGAGTAGATATCCACTGTGAATTTATATGGACCCACATCACTCTTCTCGAAATCCTTTATTCGGAGAGAACAGTCTCCTTTTTCAGGGTTGCCCTTGAATTCCGCTCTTTCCATCGAGCTGTGATAGCGACGTTTGCAAGTACTGAAATTATATTCAAAGAAGGCATAAATCTGGCCCATCTGGGAGTTAATCTTTAGCCATCGTGCTTGTAGTCTGTTGATAAATTCTGGAATGATTATGGTACAGTGGATCTCCGCACAATATCCGAGTACCGCTGAAGCATTTTCTTGCATTGTCACTGTAAGTTGTGTAGAACCTGTAACTGACAAACAGAATCTCATATTCAAACAAATCTTATCTATCCTTGGGTAGAATATATTTCTATATGTCTACGAATACCCGGTGAAATATAATTGAGCAGTGTTCGGCTTGTAACATTTTACTAAAGCCGCACCAAGTTACTCGCACTTTTCAACTGTTATATGTCAATATTGAACTTTCAAAAATCTATAAATAACAATTCTATCTTATTTCCCCCGTTGCAAATTCAATAAGGAATCTTATTTCTATTTTTCAGAATGTAATTTAGAGATTCCTACCTCCGGTCAATGTCAAGAGGAAAACAATCAGAGAGCTCCATGTGTCCATGAATATTGCCGATCACACCGTCAGTTTGGGAAATCTAATATGCAGTCAGTGTTTCTCGCTTTTCCCATCCGCCATACCTGGGATGACTTTGCTTGTGGTTGTTGGGCTGATGGTGAGTTCTAACAACGCTGATCTACCAACATCTCCTAACTGTGCTTCTTAATCCAGCTCGTTGGGTCAACGCGTTGTGATCACGCCCCTCAGTCAGGCTGTTGGTAGACTGGTGATTAATGAGATGCTGATGACTATGAACATGCAGAAATCACATCTAACAATTGCTAACTATTAGTTTTACCAAAGTAATACACGTCTGCCGCTTATGCATTTGTTGTGGGTAACAGATTTGAATCTACATCAGAAACCCGCCGCCCACGCTTGATGAAGCCTCCGAGTTGCATTTCACACTGACCCGAGTTCCCGGCAGCTAACAGAAAACCAATGCCGTGAAAAACCCAGGGACCTTATACTGACTGCCACATGTTGCCTGCGTGCGGTTTCCGCACCTTCTATGATGGCAGTTCCAGTGGACACTTGTGACGTCAGAGATGGGAGCAGTTTGAAGTGCAAGCGGCCCACGCACTGTAAATGATCTTACGGAAAATTAAACCAACGCTAAATTTCGCTGATTCTTTGGCCGTATTTAAATCGTTTTTTCCATTCATGGAAATATTTACTGAAATCAAATCGTCGATTGCATATATACATTAAAGAAACGTCAAAATATCTGCAATTAAAATTAATAGGCGTCGGAACATTTGTTCAAACGATAGCTTGTTAGATTTCAGAATTTATGATCTCTTGACGGTCCGTCTCTGGTTTTAACGGGGTGTGGCAGATGGGAGAGATCCTGGATAAAGTTTTTTTTCCTGTTTTTTTTGTCAGGGACGGCACAGTTGCGCATTGAGTAAGGGTGCTGCTTCACAGAGCTGTTAGTTAAATTCACCGCTGTAAATTGTCCCTCAGGGGAGTTAATAGGAAAATGGGATGAAAAATTGGGATTTGTGCAAATGGGAGCCTGATGGTCGCCAGGACACGGCGGGTCGAAGGGCCTGTTTGCCTGCTGCATGACTGTAACGAACGAAATCCCTGCATTCTGAAGGAAGGGTAAGTAAATGTTATTTTACTTAATAAATTAATTAACTAACTGAAAAGGGTCATAAGGAAAGAACAACAGCGGATGAGCAGTAGGTCATCACTCAGCCCTTCATTGAATATGATCATCGCTGATCTACCGCAGACCTCAACTCGCCTGGTCTGCTGGATCCAAAGCACTCAAATCCCTGATCTTTCAAAAATTCATGTCCCTCATTGAATACTTCTGCGGTTGGGAATAGTGTTGTCTATTGTTTCAACTGTTCTTTCTCAACTAGTGCCCCATTTCTGGTGGATTGCGACAGGGGCAAATCTTCCCTCGGGTTTCAAGACAGCGAAACACTCACCCATTTTAATTCCAGCTGCATTGAATTATGCTTCCATACAAGAGAATGTGAAGGCCTCAGTTGTCTGCAACAGGCGCACATTCTGATCACCCAGCCAGGCTGTACATGACGATTTTAGCTTAGTTGGGCTAAAGAGGTCGGCATGGACATGATGGGCCGAAGAGCTCGTATCTGTGCTACACGGTCATTTGACTCCATCTACGACTTTATGCATTCAGTGCGAAGATCAAGTACAGTTATACAATTTACTTCATGTTGCAACAACTATCATCAACCTTGGCCCGCATGCGTCTGCACTCACCACCACTCACAACGTGACTTTTTTTCTCAGTTTATCACTGCTTCGCAAACTCTGTTTCTTTCACGTATTTGCTTCCCTTAGAACCATAGAAAAGTACAGCACAGAAAACAGGCCATTCGGCCCTTCTAGTTTGTGCCGAAACATTATTCTGCTAGTCCCATTTACCTGCCCCCAGCCCATACACCTCCAGACCTCTCTCGTCCATGTATCTATCCAATTTACTCTTAAAAGTTAAGAGCGAGCCCGCATTTACCACATCAGATGGCAGCCCATTCCACACTCCCACCACTCTCTGAGTGAAGAAGTTCCCTCGAATGTTCCCCCTAAACCTTTCCCCTTTCACCGTAAAGCCATCTGAGGTTCTGCCAACCGTGGTGTCATCGGCGTTTGAAAGTTGTAACCGATGTTCCGACTTGTATATGCTACGCCCCCACCTCTGAAGACAAGCGTGCCCCATGCCTTCATCACCACCCTGTCCTCCTGTGTTACCACTATCCAGGAAGTATAGACGTGGCCCCCAAGGTTTCCCTGTTCATCAGCACTAGTTCGGACCCTATCATTTTCAGTGTATGTTCTACCCTTATTTGATTTGACGGAGAAAATTCCAAGGACAGGATTTATGTTCATTTGGACAGGCAGGAACTGATCAGGGATAGTTAGCATGGCTTTGTGTTGAGAAAATCCTGTCTCACTAATTTTACTGAGTGTTTTGAGAAATTAACCAAGGAGATTGATGAAGGCAGGACAGTAGATGTTGTCGAGAAGGAGTCTAGTAAGGTATTTGACAAGGTGCTGCATGGTAGGCTGGTCCAGAGTGTTAAGGCACATGGGATCTGGGGCAAGCTGACTAATTGGATCCAAAATTGGCTTGGTGATAGGAGGCAGAGAGTGGTGGTCTGTGATTAATGGTGTATCACAGGGATCGGTGGGATATTTTTGATTATTTTTTTATTTCAGATGTTCAGTGCACCTCAACAGCAAATCTGCTGAGGTCAATACTATACTTGCTGTGGTGTTTTGTTTTATTTTGTCCGCATCTTTCAAAATAACTGTAGATAGTCGATCGCGAATTATAAACTGCTGCTGGTCAAAATAAAGGGTCTTTCTGCTCTACCACATGTTATCAAGCCGTGCGTGAAGGAAAAAAATACTCCACGCAATTAATCTCCAGTAGCCGGAGAGAATTTTTAAAAATAATTGTCAAACTCACTCAAAAACGTTTTCTTCTTCCGGTACGTGCACAATCTGCACTCCAGCTCGCATTCAGCATTTTACATTATCTCATGGAGTATGGAAACAAAACCTCCAGTTCATCTCCACGAGTAAACAAAGCATGGAAAGGACCCGAACAACCCTGTTCCTACCTGATCAATTTATTTGCAGCAAGAATAAATGCCTTGTTAGACCCCACTTGGAGTGCTGTGCTCAGTTCTCGTCGTCTCACTACAGAAAGGATGTGGAAGCGACAGAGAGGTTACAGAGGAGATTTACAAGGATGCTGCCTGGAATGCGGAGCATGCCTTATGAAAGCAAATTGAGGGAACTTGGACCTTTTCTCCTTGGAGAGACGGAGGATGAGGGGGGACATGACTGAGGTGTATAAGATGATGAGGGGTATTGATCGGGTTATACCCAGGGCTGAATTGGTGGCCACAAGAGGACATAGGTTTAAGGTGCTGGGGAGTAGATATAGAGGAGATGTCAGAGGTAAGTTTTTTACTCAAAGAGTAGTGAGTGCGTGGAATGGGCTTCCGGCAACAGTGGTGGAGGCGGATACGTTAGGGTCTTTCAACAGACTGTTAGATCGGTATATGAAGCTGAGTAAAATAGAGGGCTCTGGGTAAGCCTAGTAATTTCTAGGGTAGGGACATGTTCGGCACAGCTTTCTGGGCCGAAGGGCCTGAATTGTGCTGTAATTGTTCTATGTTCTATGTTCTAATAAGAAAAGTAAACTAGAGCCGTCGATCGTCCTACTTTAAACGCGGGTAAATGAACGCGAAACCCGGAAGATGGGAAGTCAATTCTGCGCCAGTTGCGGAACGGGTTAAAGCAGAACATTGAATTGTAACGTCGCAGTATTCTGACAGGAGAACCGAATCTTGACCCCATCGGATTAGCTAAAAAAGGGCGTTTTTGCTGAGCTTCCATGAAAATTGTCCAACGCTTCTCTGGGCGAAAATAAAATGCGTGCTTTCCAAAGAGTCCCAGTGCTTAGTTACAGGGATCTAAATAAGGCAGCTGAAGATCCTACCTGTGAAAGGGTCGTTACCCGGATATACTTTCTCTTACTGGTGTTTCTGTTCTTCTGGGAAACTGCCAAAAAAAGTGTTTCATGAAACAGTCAATCACTCAGCAGTCGCGGATTTTGCAAGCGAGTTCTACAGTCCCCCGAGCAGCTTCTGACTGTCATTATTCATTTTCAGTGTAATAAATACCAACCAAGCCCAACAGGACAGTCCAGGGTGGGGAGTAGAAACAGAAAATGCTGAAACCACTCTGGAGTTTAGGTAGCATACATGGAGATAGAAATAGTATTTTATTCAGGTCCCAGGTACGTTATCGAATTGATAAGAAAGAGAACAGGCTAGCTTTCGGCAGCAGAGAGGGTTGATGAGAGATGGAATGACCAATAGGGTAAGCAAGTGATTCAATATGGCACTTATGGTTTTTGTCAATGGTTATTGCTCATGAGAGACACACAGCAAGCCAGATGACACGGACAGAAGGAAAAACACAGAGGCCCAGTCACAGATGGATGGTTGTCAGAAATGGTCTGTTCTGATACAGTCACTTATCCAACTGCAGAATGATGTCATGTGCTTAATCTGAACATAAAGCACCACTGCTCAAGCCTGCTCTGCTTCCCGTTGACGATGGGTACTGATCTGTGTCGCAGCCCAATAAGTAATGGTTGCAAATCCAAAATTCCCCAACTCTGTGCCGTGGTTGTTAACCACTCCTCTCTCATACCAATGTATTACCCGTGAGACACTAGTCTCATCATGCATGATACACTTTTATGGAGTGCACTAGCGAATGCGTTGTTAAATTCAAATATACTACATCTATTGGCTTCCATTTCTTAACGCGGTGTGTTAAATCCACAAGGCCTGGTAGATTCCTTCACAAGATTCATTTGTGCCTTCATCTTGATTCTGAGTAATTATTCCACGAACTAGCATTTGTCCCTCGATTAATCACGGAGTCCATCATCTTCCTTAGGGCAAGTGTGAGTCATCGTCCTTCCTTGGATAGTGACGTTTGCAGTCCTCTGGTAACTTTCCAGAATCCAGGGATTTTTTTGGTCGATTACTTCTTGCACAACATTCATCTCTGTCGGAGCTTCCGTTGAGACGCTCGGATTCAAATGATGCAACCTGCTGTGGATATTGCAGAAGATACAGGGCGATACAGGTGAGTTGCCGATATGGGTAGGGGAATGCCAGGTGGAGTTTGATCCAGGCAAGTGTGAAGTGTTGCACTTTGGGAGGACGGATGTGAAGGGAAGATAGATGGTTAATGGCTGGATTCTAAACAGCGTTGATGTGCAGAAGATTCTTGGGGTCCAAGTTCAGAGCAGCCTGAAAGTGGGTGCACAAGTCGATAGGGTGGTGAAGAAGCCGTATGGTGTGGTTAATTTTATTAGACGAGGGATTGAGTTCATTGGGAAGGCGTATGATATGCTTGCCTTTATCGGTCGAGGCAATGAGTTCATGAGTCAGGAAGTTACGCTGCAGCTTCATAAATCTCTGGTTAGGGTGCATCTGTATGTTCAAGTATGTTCGCCCAATATAGTAAGGATGTGGAGGCTTTGGAGAGGACGTTTTACCAGGATCTTGCTTAGATTAGAAGGCTTGTGTAATGAGGTGAGGTTGGACAAACTAAGGTTGCTTTCTCTGGAGCAGCGGAGGCTGAGGGGGACACCTGATAGAAGTTTATAAAATTATGAGAGGCAGCTCATAAATATGAGGGTCTTCATGAATTGAGTTACAGGGAAAGACTTTATTCCTTGGAGCGCAGAAGAATGAGGGGAGATTTGATAGAGGTTTACAAAATTATGAGGGGTACAGGCAGAGTTAATGCGAGTAGGCTCTTTCCACCTAGATTAGGAGAAACAAGTACGAGAGGACATGGCTTTAGGGTGAAAGGGGAAAAGTTTAGAGGGAAAATTAGGGGGAACTTCTTCACTCAGAGTGGTGGGAGTATGGAACGGGATGCCATTTGATGTAGTGAATGCGGGCTCACTCTTGAGTTTTAAGAATAAATTGGATAGATACATGGACGGGAGAGGTCTGGAAGGTTATGGACTGGGTGCAGGTAAATGGGACTAGCGTAATACCGTTTCGGCACAGACTAGAAGGGCCGAATGGCCTGTTTTCTGTGTTGTAGTGTTCTATGGTTCTGTAAATATACAGCCGGTCTCCTTTAGTCATAGTCGAAGGGTCCAATACTAGAGGGTTTGCATTTAAGGCTGGACGGCGAAACTTGAAAGGATATGTGCGGGGCAAGTTCTTTACCCACAGAGTGGTTGGTGCCTGGATGTGCTATCAGGGTTGGTGGTGATTAAGAGACATATGCAGAGAATAGGCAGAGAATGGAACGATATTGACCATGTACAAGCGGAGGGGATTAGTTTAATTCGGTGCCATTGGCTTAATTAGTTCGGCACAACATCGTGGGCCGAAGGGCCTGTTCTTGTGTTGTACTAGGGTCTATGTCCTCAGCCCAATACTTTATTTCTCTTGTTGTACAGATTGTTTTCAGTCCCGCTCGGTGAAGCCCCCCCCCTTTATATTCTATAACCATAGAGCACAAAACAGGCCCTTCGGCCTACCATGTTGTGCCGTCCATCAAACCACCCTCACACTATCTAACCCTTTCCTCCGGCATATACCTCTATCTCACATTCCTCCATGTGCCTATCCAACAAACTCTTGAACCTGTCCAATGTATCTGCCTCCACCACCACCCCAGGCAGTGCATTCCATGCACCAACCACTCTCTGGGTGAAAAACCTCCCCCTGACATCTCCCCTGAACCTCCCACCCATAACCTCAAAGCCATGCCCTCTCGTCTTGAGCATTGGTGCCCTGGGAAAGAGGCGCTGGCTGTCTACTCTATCTATTCCTCTCAATATTTTATATACCTCTATGATGTCTTCTCTCATTCTCCTCCTTTCTAGTGAATAAAGCCCTAGCACCTTAAGCCTCACCTCATATTTCATCCAGGCAGAATCCTGTTAAATCTTCTCTGCACCCTCTCCAACGCCTCCACATCGTTCCTATAATGAGGCGACCAAAACTGAACACAGTGCTCTGAGTTTGGTCTAGCTAGAGTTTTGTAAAGCTGCATCATCACTTCGCGGCTCTTAAACTCAATTCCACGATTGTTGAGGGATTTACGGTCGTTTTTTACTGTGAAAACTGTTCCCGGGAAATAATGTAGAATCATTGCCATTTATCGATTCCACATTACCGATCCAGAATTTCATATTCTAAAGGACGAGCGTTTACTCGGTTCTTAGTTATATGGATATTTAAGTCTCCAACGATCTCTTCATCGTCATTCTTGTTTCCTTGGTTACCTGTCCTCTCGCCTACTGCTAACTTTCACAGTACTGCGCTGCTTTGGCTCTATTTTATACCATCTTTAACTCCCTTCGTTAGTCACAGGTGTTGCAAACTTGTGACAAGATTTCTGTTTCTCCCTGGAATATGCTCTTGCTGAGATTATTGAAGTACCTTCTTAATTGGTCTCCCCTGCAAGGCGGAATGAGACAAGGAATTAGTGCAGGGTTGTTTATTTCAGATGCGAGGGCTGTTACCAGTGGTGTGCCACGGGAATCGGTGCTGGACCCACTGTTGTTTGTCGTCTGTATCAATGATTTGGATGACAATGTTATTAACATGCGAAACAAAGGACTGCAGATGCTGGAATCTAGATGAAAAACACTATGATGCTGGAGGAACTCAGCAGGTCAGGTAGCATCCGTGGAGAAAAGCAGGCGGTCAACGTTTCGGGTCAGGACTCTTCTGCAGAACTGAATATAGGAAAAGGGGAAGCCCAATATATAGGAGGGAAAACCAGAGGTGGACAAAAGAAGGGAGGCGGGGTGGGCACAGGGTACATAAGTCGATGTAGGTAAGAGATAGTAATAAGCAGATGCGACGAAGGAGGGGAGAGCAGATCCACCAGGGATGGGTAAAAGTTAGGAAGAGGAAGAGAGGAAGAAAAGGAAGAAAAGAACTGTGGTGGGGGGGGGGGAGGGTGTTGTGGGGAAGTGGGTTTGGGATTACCTAAAGAGGGAAAATTCATGCCATTAGGCTGCAAGGTTATTGACATGGTTAGTAAGTTTGTGGATGACACCAAAATTGATGGTGTGGCGGACAGTGAGGGAGATTATCTAAGATCATAGTGGGATCCAGATGAACTGGGGAATTGGGTCAAGGAATGGCAGGTGAAATTTAACTTCGACATGTGCGAGGTTTTGCATTTTTTAAGGTTAAACCAGGGCACGACTTACACAGTAAATATTAGGGCCCTGGGGAGTGTTGAGAAAAGAGAGAACTTATGGTGCAGGCACAGAGTTTCCTGAAAGAGGTGACACAGATCGATACGCTGGTGAAGAAAATATTTGGCACGCTTGTCTTCATCGGCCAGGGAAATGAGTAAGGGAGTTGGGATGTCATGTTGCAACTGTACAAGTCGTTGGTGAGGTCGCACTTGCAATATTGCGTGAAGTTCTGGTCACGTAGTGCGAGGAAGGGTGTCTTTAAGATGGAAAGGGCGCAGAGAAGATTCATGAGGATGTTGCCGGGACTGGAGGGCTTGAGTTATAAGGAGACACTGAAGGGGTTGGGGTATTTTATCTGGTGCGCAGCAGACTCAGGGGTGACTTTTACGGAAGTATATAAAATAATGAGGGCGTCGATAAGGCGGATGGTCACAGAATTGTCCCTGGCATGTGGGAGTATAGATCTAGAGGACATATATTTAAGGTGACGGGGAAATATTTAAAAGGGATCTGAGGGGCATCTTTTCTCATACAGAGGGTGGTGGGCATATGCAACAAGCTTCCAGAGAAAGCTGTAGAGGTGGGTACAATTTCAATGTTTAAAAGACACATAGACAGGTGCATCGATAGAAGTTCAGAGAGATATGAGCCAAATGAGACTAGTTCAGACATCTTGGTCAGCATGGCAAAGTTAGGCCGAAGGGTCTGTTTCCGCGCTTTATCACTTTGACTGTAACTCAATGCCTATGATTCTACGATTTAAACTTTTAATCTGTGTTGCTCTTCCCCGTTAACTGAGGCCATTTTAAATGCCGAAATTTAGGACGCTCCTTCCAGACCCGAGCTTCTTACCATCAAACTGAACTTTAAATTCTACCAGGCTAAGATCGCACTTTCCAGGTTGGCTTGGGTGGCAGGGAATCTTTCACTACAACGTCCGATGCCGTCCAATTACTCATAATCAGATCGACAATAGCATGATTCGCGTCGCTGTCTGTAAAGAGTTTGTACGTTCTCCCGTGTCTGCGTGGGTTTCCTCCGGGTGCTCCGGATTCCTCCCACATTGCAAAGGCTTACGGGTAGGTTAAATTGGGTTTAAAATGGGTGGCGCGGACTCGTTGGGCCGGAAGGGCCTGTTACCACGCTGTAAGTAAAAATAAAAAAAAATAATGGACAGTTCAAATTATTTCGACAATCCCTATTTCTCAAAATAACTGCATTTGTTTAAGGGCGAAATGACTTGCAAGACATATGTTGTTCAGTGGATTAGTGTTCCCCGTGTCCTCAAGACAACTTATTATGGGGATCTGAATTGGTTGGAATGGCTACGACATGGAAAGGCTGTGCCAGCTGACGATTCAGCAATAGATGGATGAGTTAAATTATTTCGAGAATCAATGTTAAATTTGTTTTCTCCATTACTCGTGCAACCTTTATCTGATGCATTTTCTAAATTAGTTGCAAACGTGATTGATGACTACATTTGCCTGATAATATGATGCAATTGGCTGTTGGTAATTGTATTGTTATTCTCACGTGTACCGAAGCAGTGCAAAGCACGTGTTTGCATGACATCCAGACAGATCATTCCATATACAAGTACATCGAAGTACTAGAATAGGAAAACAAAACAGAATGCGGATTACAGTGTTATAGTTACAGAGAAAGCGCAGTGCAGGTAAGACAAATAAAGGCCACGACGAGGTAGATTGAGAGATCAAGAGATCATCTTCACCGCATATGAAGTCTGTTCAAAAATCTCATAACAGCGGGATAGAAGCTGTCCTCGAGCCTGGCGGATCGTGTTCTCAAGCTTTTGTCTCTTCTGCCCGATGGAAAGAAGAAGAACAGAGAGTGACCTGGGTGGCAGAGGTCTTGATTATGCTGGCTGTTTTCCTGAGTCAACGGGAAGTATTGGCAGAATCAATGGAGGGGACGGTTGTTTTCTTGACAGACAGGACTTCAGAAATTGCAATTCCTTGAGGTCTTGGGCAGAGCAATTGCCATACGAAGCTGTGTTGCATCCGGAAAGGATGCTTTCTATGATTGCACCTGTGACAATTGGTGTCGGTCATGGGGGACGTAGTCCTCCTTCGGCTCATGAGGAAGCAGAGGCCCTGGTGTGTTTTCTTGGCCATAGTGTCCACGTGGTTGGAACAGGAGAAATTGTTGGTGATATTTACACCGAGGAATCAGAGGCTCTCAACCATCTCCACCTCAGCACCATTGATAGAGATAGTGGCGATTCTGAAAGGCAATGACTAACTCATTTGCTTTGCTGATTTTGAGGGAGAAGTTATTGACTTGACACCATGGCAGAAGGCCCTCTCTCTCTACCCCCCCCCCCCCGTACTCAGTCATGTCGTTGTTCTTTCTCAGCTGCATTGCCGCATTTGCTGGACAATCCTCAACAGCTGGAATCCTGTATTATTTGGAGACCCGCAGTAGCCGAAGCACTTTTATTGGTAAGAATCTGCTTTTGTTCAAATGCTAATTCTGAAACCAGGGATAAATTAGTTGACGAAGGCGCAGCGGTTGAAGAATCTGAGGTAGTTTGAGATTCCTTTATTTAGAGGTTCTGAATTTGTTGATGAGTTCGTTACAATTGATATGCTTCCTTCAATGGCGCGCCAGAAATATTGGAGAGTATGCAGCTGCCACCGATATTTTGCGACTTCTAGTGGTAGCTTTTCATATCGGCGGCGGACATGTTCGAACATAGAACATAGAAAACGTACAGCACAATTCAGGCCCTTCGGCCCACAAAGCTGTGCCGAACATGTTTCTACCCTAGAAATTACTAGGCTTACACATAGTCCTCTATTTTACTGAGCTCCATATACCTATCTAACAGTCTCTTGAAAGACCCTATCGTATCCGCTTCAACCACCGTTTCCGGCAGCCCATTCCACGCACTCACCACTCTCTGAGTAAAAAACTTACCTCTGACATCTCCTCTATATCTACTCCCAAGCACCTGAAACCTATGTCCTCTTGTGGCCACCAATTCAGCCCTGGGGAAAAGCCTCTGACTATCTACCCTATCAACACCTCTCATCATCCTATACACCTCTATCAGGTCCCCCTTCATCCTCCGTCTCTCCAAGGAGAAAAGGCCGAGTTCACTCAACCTGCTTTCATAAGACATACTCCGCATTCCAGGCAGCATCCTTGTAAATCTCCTCTGCACCCTCTCTATGGCTTCCACATCCTTCCTGTAGTGAGGCAACCAGAACTGAGCACAATACTCCAAGTGGGGTCTGACCAGGGACCTATATAACTGCAATAATATCTCCCGGCTCCTAATTTCAATTCCCCGATTGATGAAGGACAATACACCATATGCCTTCTTAGCCACAGTCAACCTGCGCAGCCGCTTTGGGAGTCCTATGGACTCGGACCCCAAGATCCCTCTGATCCTCCACACTGCCAAGAGTCCTACCATTAATACTATATTCCGCCAACATGTTTGACTTACCAAAATGAACCACTTCACACATATCTAGGTTGAACTGCATCTGCCACTTCTCAGCCTAACTCTGCATCCTATCTATGTCCCTCTGTAACCTCTGACAGCCCTCCAAACTATCAACAACACCCCCAACCTTCGTGTCATCCGCAAATTTACTAACCCACCCCTCCACTTCCTCATCCATGTCGTTTATAAAAAGTCACAAAGATTAAGGGTCCCAGTACAGATCCCTGGGGTACACCACTGGTCTCCGACCTCCACTCAGAATACGACCCTTCCACAACCACTCTGCCTTCTGTGGGCCAGCCAGTTCTGGATCCACACTGCAATGTCCCCCTTGGATACCATGTCTCCTCACCTTCTCCATAAGCCTTGCATGAATTACCTTATCAAACACCTTGCTGAAATCCATATACACTACATCTACTGCTCTCCCTTCATCGATGTGCTTAGTCACATCCTCAGAAAAATTCAATCAGGCTCGTAAGACAGGACCTACCCTTGACAAAGCCATGCTGACTATTACTAATCATATCATACCTCTCCAAATGTCCATAAATCCTGCCTCTCAGGATCTTCTACATCAGCTTACCAACCACTGAGGTAAGACTCACTGGTCTATAATTCCCTGGGCTATCTCTACTCCCCTTCTTGAATAAGGGAACAACATCCGCAACCCTCCAATCTTCCGAACCTCTCCCATCTTCATCGACGGCGCAAAGATCATCATCAGAGGATCCGCAATCCCTCTCTCGCCTCCCACAGCAACCTGGAGTACATCTCATCCGGTCCCTGCGACTTATCTCACTTGACGCTTTCCAAAAGTTTCAGCACCACCTCTTTTGTAACATCTACATGCTCAAGCTTTTCAGGCCACTGCAAGTCCCCACTACAATCCCCCAGATCTTCTCCGTGGTGAATACTGACGTAAGTCCATACATAGTTTCCCACTGCTGCACTTGATAGGCCCTATCCTTTCGCATCTCATCCTCTTACTCTTCACATACTTGTAGAAAGCCTTGGGGTTTTCCTTAATCCTGCCCGCCAAGGCCTTCTCATGTCCCCTTCTGGCTCTCCTAATCTCTTAAGAAAGATTAGAAACTTAAGAAACTTAAGACCTTCCTTTTAGCCTTGTACTCCTCCAGATCTCTAACATTACCTGGCTCTCTGTAGCTTTTGTATGCTTTTCTTTTCCTTCTGACTAGATTTATTATAGCCTTCCTACAGCACGGTTCCTGTATCCTCTCGTGACTCCCCTGTCTCATCGTAACATGTCCGTGCAGAGCTCCACACAAATACCCCTGAATATTTGCCACATATCTTCCGTACTTTTCCCAGAGAACATCTGTTCCCAATTTAATCTTCCAATTTCCTGCCTGAGAGCCTCAGAATTCCCTTTACTCCAAGTAAACGCCTTTCTCGTCTGTCTGTTCCTATCCCTCTGCCGGAGATAGAATTAGGATCACTATCACCAAAATGACACCTGACCAGGTTCATTTCCCCATATCAAATCAAGCACAGCCTCTCCTCTTGTAGGTCTATCTACATACTCTTTCAAGAACCCTTCCTGAACACACCTAACAAACTCCACATCATCTAAACCCCTCACTGCCTGGAGATGCCAATCGATGTTTGGGAAATTAAAATCCCCATCACCACAACTCTGTTATTCTCACACCTTTCGAGGATCTGCTTCCCTATCTGCTCCTCAATAACCCTGTCACTATTGGGCGGCCTATAAAAACACCCAGCACCGTTATCGACCCCTTCCTGTTCCTAACCTCCACCCACAGAGACTCCGTAGACAATCCCTCCACAACGTCCACCTTTTCCGCATCCGTGACACTACCTTTGATCAACATTGCCACTTCCCCACCTCTCTTGCCTCCCTCCCTGTCCTTCCTGAAACATCTAAAACCATCTAAAAAAAGTTATCTTGGTAACTCAGCTAAACACCTGATGTAACAAGAAGGAAAATCCAACACATCACATCAGATCGTGACTGTGGATAAACTGAAAGTTCGTTTGATTGATTGATGTTATAGTTGTTTTAAAGAGTTATTTCGCAGAGCTATTGAACAATTTCTGATTTCAACTAAATCAACTGAATAAATACTTCGACAAAGACACATGTAACTGCAGATGCTAGGATCGGGTGCAGCAATAATCTATTGAAAGAACTCCGCGGATCGAGCAACATCTGTGGGTGGAAAGGAATTGTCGATATTTCGGGTCGAAACCCTGCATCAGGACTCCGACCGATTTGTTTCTGTGATATTGATAGACAAAAGGTTGCAGATCATAACGGAGCCCTGAATGAAAATATTGTTTTCTTTGCAATGTTACGTATATTTTCACTAAATATCTAATTCTTTGTGTATAACCTAGACCTATCTTAAAATGGGATTGACGTTCTTCTCCTTACACTCTGCTTCGATCAATTCTCCCCTCAGTGATCCCTGCTCCACTGAGCGTGCCCCAGCTCATTCAACCCAGCATTCTCCAACGCACTTCTCAGTGCAAGTTACATGGTGTGCCCAGTTCAATTCCAATGACATATTCAGCTTTTTCTGATGAATAGGATGACATGCACACTAAGAGGAAGAAATCCCTGTAAGTGAGATAGTTCAACAATCGCTTTCACAGAGGGTGCACCGGTCCTGAATGACTGAAGTTTCATTTGCGGCGTTATCTCAATGTAAATATTCAGATCTCCATCTGATCAAAGAGTTGCAATAATATTTTAAAGAGTAATTGTGTGAGGCATGTTATGAGTTTGCACAAATAAGCTGTGTTCAGCACTGAATTAGTTGGGCTGCCTCATGTCACTCAGTTGTTCCATGAAGTTGGTGTGGACCAGCAGTTTCAGTGTCAGTCGTAGTTAAGGCTTCTTTTGTTTGAATAAACGTTTACACTTACCAGTACAACTTTGCTTCAGATGGCAGGTCATTTATCGGAGAACAGAGAGTTTCAAGTGGTTCAAGTATTGGATTGGGGACCTGTGAAGTTCTATACAGTGAATTAACCGCAATATGGAGTAGAAAAGCTCGCAAAGACCACCATTTCCTGTTACCACATCTGCATCGACGAAAGACAAATTCCACTTCCCTCCGCGCACTGGGAGCACTTTGGCACGTATGTAAACATTTCACAGGGGAAATGATGGATCAATCGGCGTGCCTACCTCCATTTGAACAATAACCTCGCCACTGAGAGAAAGAAGCTTCATTACTGTACGAACTGTTTTAATCAGTTTTATCCATACTCTGGGGATTTCCAACTTGCAACCCAACAAATTCCATGACAACCGAGATTTCACTCTCCTGACTCAATCACGCCATGCCACTTCTTGAAATCTGTTGTTGTTTTCACACTGTGCGCGTTCTTGCAACCTTAAGTGTCCCGTGGAGATTTGGAGATGTATAAATTCAAATCTGGGAGAAGTTTTCCACGGATTTTCATTCAGAGAGATTGCCAGCTGCTCAGAACGTCTGATCGCATCACGTAGAAAATGCTGGAAACATTTTACCGCATTAGGAATGTATACTATCTGGTCATAGTGTCTATCGGTGTGCCTGGTAAGCAATGTTGAGTGGTTTCCCATGTTTAGCCAAAGTCAGCTAACGTGTTCTCTCAGCTTAGCGCTGTCACCGATAATGTTTACATTTTAATTGATCAACGAAGTAAGCTGTTTAAATAGAATGTTCTGAGTTTATTTGGACGATCGCATTCCTATAGATGAAAGAAAAAGATACGCCGGTTGTGGGATTCGTGTCGGATGAAATATCGCGCTGGGTGAAATCAAATAATAGCGAAATAAAAGGATTAGTGGAAGGTTCGCTCTGTAGAATGTTCAAATTTGCGCCTGTCCCCGATGGCCCAAATCAGTATCAGAGACTACAGAATGCTACTAAAATGTGGGTCACTAAAATGAACAGATTAAGCTGATTATGCTTCAATTTATAGTCTTTGGTGTGTATTTTGTGAATATTCTTGGTTTGAAGGATCTTATTCTGACGACTGAAGTTGTTTATTGTGAGGGTGAAAGCGTTGGAAGTCCCTTCCAAATGAAGTCCTGCAATCGAAGCTGCTGCTAAATGTGATCGGAAAGTAACCATCAGTTCGACCAATCTGGCGTGCAACAACATGCACGTTTCACCTGTCGATATGTGGCTGGTTTATCGCAGATTTTCACGTTCGGCAAGCAATGGCCACTTCCATATAACGATGATATCTTATACACAGTTACTAATAACTTGTGTTTCTTGAATATTCAGTCCCCCAACCAATTACTGTCCGAAGGGTTATTTATTGTTTTACGTTATTGGTGTCCATGTATGGACAGGCACAGTCGACGAATATATCCTTCTTAATTTAGCACAATGCTCAGACGATCCTGAATAGCAAAAATGCGCAGCTAAAAATAAAATAGATAAAGTCTCATAATGTTTCCATAACATGGCAGTAGATTTCAACACAAGAATAAAAAAACGATGCACATAGAACAGCGACATGCAGAAAAAATTCTGGCCACTACTGAGATTTCATCCGCAGTGTACTGCAAACCCTTTATCAGTTAAATACAGCCAGTGTACTTTTCACTTCCTTTCCATCCCAATTAGTTTATTCGTATCTCTGTGCTTCAATTGATGATTTTGCTACGTTAAGTGATTCGTCAATTTGCTTATCATTTTCGTGAATTATTTTTGATCATTAATTTTGAATAACGTTCAATTGCTCATGAACAGAAATATTGCATTTAATTTGACACATCTATTTTCCATCTAAGTTGGACTTTCAATTGATGGACAACAGGGGTAAGAAAAAGCTGAGAGCATCATAACTTGCATTTTTAGAGATTTGATCTGAGTGAACGAAGACTAACTTGGATAGGGTAAGTGGAGTTGGTCTCATCAACGGATGTTCCAATGGAAGGAGAGATTTCAATTTTAAAAGAAGAAAAGTGGCATATGTGAATTCGCATTTTTAATCACAATGACTTGGATTTGATTTGCTTGCAATGACATTGGAATGAGTTAAGTCAGGGCTCAGAGAAGACAATTCAGAACTGAGTTCATGAGAATGAATGCAGGACTCCAGCGCAAGATTGACGAATTAGAACTTCGACGTTGGCCCTTCCGTGACCAGACATAGAGTGAATTTCCACAATATGCTGTGTGGTGGCTTATCGAAGGTCTTGTAGAAACGGACCAATACTGTGATTACTTCATTGCCATACCTACAATCTGTGATGATTGTCTTAAGAAATGCTTTATGACTATGCAAACAAGTATGAAGATTGATTATAAATGACCTCATATCTTGGCTATGACGCAACTGGACGGTGGACCACGCTTGCCCAGTCTATTCTGGTTGAGTCGTCTCCATTTTCAGATGGATTAACTGCTTTGATTCAGTTGTCTGCTAAATGTTCAAAGACCCAGCTGACAGCTTAGCTGAGCATGTTACCACCTTCACGGACTTTATCAGCAAGTGTGTTGAGGACTGTGTACCTAAGAGAACAATCTGGGTGTTCTCAACTGGGAAACTATGGATGAACCGGGAGTTCTACTCCCTGCTGAATCCGAGGACTGCAGCATTCAGATAAGGTGACCCTGGACGACACACGAAATCAGATACGACCTCCTTAAAGCTATCAGAGATGCCAAAGTGTAATGCCAGTCTAAAACCGATTCCCAGACCAGTCATCAGTTGTGGCAGGGCTTATATGGTAAAACCGGCTTCGAAACGAAGTCGGGCAGCATCTACATCAGCGCACCCCATTCTATGCAAGTTTTAAACAGAAGGGGATTGCTATGTCACCTCCCACCTCGACAGCTTCCAGTGCATTTTAAACCATAATCACAGTTGTGGACGGAAGATCAGTCTTCCGGAGAGTGAAACCGTGGACAGCATCTGGCCTGGATGGGTCACTGGCTGTGTCCTCAGAACCTGTACAGAACTGCTGGAGGGGGTATATGCAGACATTTTAACCTCTCCCTGCTTCAATCTGAGGTTACCACCTACTTTCAGAAGGCGACTATCATTCCGGTAGCAAAACAAAACAAGGTAACCTGCTTTAATAAAGTGATTCCAGAGGCAGGTCATGATACGCAATATGCAGAGGACCTCAACCGTTGCAATTCGCCTACCGCGAAAGAGGTCTACGCCGGACGTAATCACTCAGGAAACTCATCACCAAACTCTCAGACTTGGGTCTCAACGCATCTCTCTGCAATTGGATCCTTTCGTTCCTGACCAACAGACAGCAATCAGTAAGGACAGGCAGCAACCCCTCCAGCACGATTATTCTCAATACTGGTGCCCCACAAGGCTGCGTTCTCAGCCGCCTACTCCACTCCCTATGCACTCATGACTGTGTGGCCTGATTCTCCTGTACCTCCATCTACACATTTGCAGATGGCACCACTATAGTGGGCCGTTTATCAAATAACGATGAGTACAGGAAGGAGATAGCGAGCTTAGTAACATGATGTCATGACAACAACATTTCCCATAATGTCAGCAAAACAAAAGAGCTGGTCCTTAACTTCAGGAAAAGGGCGGTGCACATGCTCCTGTCCACATCAACGAGGTTGATGTCGAGAAGGTTTCGAGCTTCAAGTTGCTTGAAATGAACATCACCAATTACCTGTCCTTGTCTAACCACGTGGACGCCACGGCCAGGAAAGCTCACCAGCGCCTGCACGTCCTCAGGAAGCTGAAGGAACTTGATCTGTCCCCCTTCAAACTCAACAACTTTCATCGATGCACCATGGGAAAGCATCCTATCTGGATGCAGCACGGCTTGGTATGGCAACTGCTCTGCCCGGGACGGCAAGAAACTACAGAGTTGTGGACACATCTCAGAATATCAGGGAAATCAGCCTCCCTTCCATGGACTTTGTCTATACCACTCGCTGCCTTGGTTAAGCAACCAACATAGTCAAAGTCCCTACCCACTCGGGTCATTCTCTCTCCTCTCCTCTCCCATCAGGCAGAAGATACAGGAGACTGAGGGCACGTACCAGCAGGCTCAAGGACAGCTTCCATCCCGCGGTGATAAGACTTGAACAGTTCCCTTGTATGAAGCGATGGACTCTTGACCTCACAACCTAACTCGTTATAACTTTGAACAACCTTGTCTGCCTGCACTGCACCTTCGCTGTCTCTGTTACATTTTATTCTGCATTCTACCTTGTACTGCTTCACCAGTTGTCTTTTGTTTCCCGCAATTTCAAGGTTTTTATCGGAATTTCAGGACAGTTGGTATTTTGATGTTCCGGAAAAAATGCTGGAGCTAACAAAATGTCATTACTATTACTGTACACAAGGAATCTGACGGGAATCGTGGTGAACCAAAATTCGCAAAACAACGATGTTCTTGAAACCCAATAACCTTTCCCATTCTCATCGAAGTTATGATTTTCAAACTTTAACTCTCTCCATCTCGACAAGGATTTCCCTTACTGTGCTGTCCATTTCTGTTTAATTTCAGGTTTCCAAGATCTGCAGTTTATTTGTTTTTTTGTTAATTTTAACCTTGCCAGGTTCCGTTTGATGACGGGATTTGGGTTACCATTATTTACGGAAACTGCAGCAGAACCCGCTCTAAACTGGACCGAACCAATCGGAGGTCCTCTGACGTATGAACCAGATACGATAGTGCAGGAGGGAGAGGAAGATTTGGTCCCGATTCCGAATGTCTCCCCTCACTGAGGCCAGAGGTCAGCTAGCTTTTCGGTTTTAGGTGATTTGGTAGAATGCAGAGCTTTGTCAGGACAGCCAGAAGCAGGGAAAAATGCTTTAATTTGCCATCAATCCTCACTGAGCACCTGGCTTCAAACCCCAAGTCATTCTTCTATTAGAACCTGAAGTTGGTTGTTGATATTTTGAAATAATTCCATCATTCTATCCGTTGTGTTTGCTGAAGTGAAAACGATAATACCTGGTACATGACATGGAAAGTTCTGAGTTGTTGATCTGTAATTTACATGTTTTCGCTTCTCCAATCTGCAGTTAACTTAGTGGCGATTGCGATCCTGTCTCGGGGAAAGTGCAGCCTCTCCAGGTGCACCACTAGGTACCTCGTGGCCATGGCAGCGGCGGATCTACTGACTGTCTTCACTGCAGTTATAGAAAAGACACGATTTTACATATCAGGTTCATTTATCGAGATTTACCCCTTGTGCAGTATTATCTTTGTACTGCAATGCGCTTCCAGAGACTGCTCCGTCTGGTTCACCGTCACTTTCACCTTCGATCGATTTGTTGCCATTTGTTGCCAGAAGCTCAAAACAAGATATTGCACCGGGAAAACTGCGACGATGATTCTGTCGTCAACTTGTATTCTGATCTGTTTAAAAAACGTTCCCTTCTACTTCATACATAAGCCAGGTGAGGAAGTTAATCGAGTACTGTGGTTTTGTAAATTGAACCCCAGTTATTACACTGAGCACGGGTGGGTCGGGTTTGACAGATTGGACAAGAGTTTAACTCCATTGATCCCAGTGGCTCTAATTTTGTTCCTCAACGCTCTGACCGTCAGGCACATTTTAGTAGCCAGTCGAATACGCGAGGGACTGAGAGGGAAGAGGAAGGGAGAAAATCAAACTGACCCGGAGATGGAGAGCAGAAGGAGGTCTGTCATCTTACTCTTTGCCATATCCGGCAGCTTCATCCTTTTGTGGTTGCCAACTGTGATAAATTTCTTTAAATATAATATTGGAGGAACCGATCCCAATAATTATACAGATTCTGAGTTTATTCTGAAAGCAATTGGGTACATGCTGCAGAATTTGAATTGCTGTACAAATACGTTTATTTATGGGGTGACACAGTCCAAGTTCAGGGAGCAGTTCATTAACGCAGCTAAATTCCCCATGACCTCAGTCAAGCGCTTAATCAATAAGTAGAATAACTGACTTCAGCTGGGGGCAGCTCTCAATGTATCCGGACCACGAGCCTGATGTTTATCCTGAAACAGGGATTAAAGAGATGATACAAAATGATGTCTGGCTGCACATAGTACTGGAAACGAGATGCGAACATTGCCTTAAACGGGTAGATAGACAACTCCGGCTTTAATTTTGTGGTGTGTCTCCAATGACTTGCGTTTTCCGATCCCGAGTGCGCTCCTTTGTCAGGTGTAACTTGTTAGTCAATACCTCCTCTGCTGGAAAAAAGAAAGGTAGTCAGATGGAGGACATGGTGGTGTGCTGCAGCTGTTTGATGTGGGAACTCGTCGACCTTGCTGCGGTCCAAGATGGCCACATCTGCAGTAAGTGCTTGAGGCTGGACGAACTTCGGCTCAGAGTTGATGAGCTGGAGTCGCAGCTACAAACACTGCGCAGCATAAGGGAGGGAGAGAGTTATGTAGACACGGTGCATCAGGTGACAGTCACCCCCCCCCCCCTTAGGGTAGGTACATCTGTTGTTCAGGAGGCAGATAGAATGGTGACTGTCAGGTGAGGGAAGAGGAAGAAGAAGTCGGACAGGTAGGCAGAGCGGAGAACCCCGGAGGCTGTTCCCCTCAGTAACAGGTTTTCTGCCTTGGAAGCTGTTGAGGGGGATTACCTGCAGGGGCATAGCTGCAGTTACCAGGTCTCTGGCACTGGGACTGGTACTGCTGCTCAGAAGGGAAGGGTGGGAAAGAGACATGCAGTAGTGATAGGGGACTCGATAGTCAGGGAAACAGACAGGAGGTTCTGTGGCAGTGAGCATGAATCCCGGATGGTATGTTGCCTCCCAGGTGCCAGCGTCGGGTCCACAGAATTCTTGAGTGGTAGGGAGAGCAGCCAGAATTTGTGGTCCATATTGGCACCAGTGACATAGGTAGGAAAGGGGATGAGGTCCTGAAGAGTGAGTTCAGGGAGCTTGGCAGAAAATTGAGGAACAGGACCTCAAGGGTAGCAATCCCGGGATTGCTGCCAGTGCCACGTGATAGTGAAGGTAGGAATAGGAGGAGGTGGCAGATAACTGCGTGGCTGAGAAGCTGGTGCAAGAGGGAGGGTTTTAGATTTCTGGATCATTGGGATTTCTGGATCATTGGGATTTCTTCTCGGGAAGGTGGGACCTGTACAGAGAGGACGGGTTACACCCGAACCAGAAGGGGGCCAATATCCTTGCGGCGAGATTTGCCAGGGAGGTTCGGGAGGGTTTAAACTAGTTTGTGAGGGGGAAGGGAACCGGAGGAGTAGGTCAGAGGAAGAAGGGAATGGGGAAAAGTTAGATCAAACAGGTAGAGAGGCTTTGGGGAAGGAGAAGCAGAATACAGGCTATAAAAGTAGTAAGGTAGATGGACTGAAGTGGGTTTACTTAAATGCAAGAAGTGTCAGGAATAAGGGGGATAACCTGAGGGCTTGGATAAGTATGGGGGACTCGGATATCGTGGCTATTACTGAGACGTGGCTGACGTCAGGAGAGGAGTGGATATTGAATATTCCTGGTTTTCGGTGTTTTAAGAGGGATAGGGAAGGGGGGAGAAGAGGTGGAGGGGTGGCGATACTGGTCAGGGACACTGTTACGGCTGTGGAAAGGATGGATGTTGTAGAAGGATCATCTCTAGAGTCCGTATGGGTGGAATTAAGGAACAAGAAAGGAGCAGTTACTCTGCTAGGAGTATTCTATAGGCCCCCCGGTAGCAGTAGAGATATAGAGGAGCAGATTGGCAGGCAGTGTTTGGACAGAAGCAGAAATAACAGGGTTGTTATAATGGGAGACTTCAACTTCCCAAATATAGACTGGAACCTGCTTAGTGCCAAAGGTTTCGATGGGACGGAATTTGTTAGGTCCAGGAGGGATTCCTGACGCAGTATGTTGACAGGCCGACTAGAGGGAATGCTATGTTAGATCTAGTTTTAGGAAATGAACCGGGACAGGTGAAGGATCTATTGGTGGGTGAACATTTGGGGGACAGTGACCATTGCTCCATAACCTTTAAAATTGTCATGGACAGGGACAGGTGCAGAGAGGACAAGAGGTTTTTCAATTGGGGAAGGGTTAACTACGAGGCTATAAGGAGAGAACTTGGGAGTGTAAATTGGGATGTCCTTTTTGAAGGAAAATGTACAATGGGGATGTGATCGATGTTCAGGGATCTTATGCAGGACGTTAGGGATAAATATGTCCCGGTGAGGCGGAGAAGGAATGGCAGGGTGAAGAAACCGTGGGTGACGAGAGAGGTGGAACGACTTGTTAGGGAGAAGAAGGTAGCATACGTGAGGTATAAGCAGCAAGGTTCAGACAGGGCCCGTGAGGAATATAGGGTAGCAAGGAAGGAACTTAAGAAAGGGCGGAGGAGAGCTAGAAGGAGACATGAAAAGGTTTTGACTAATATGGTTAAGGAAAATCCCAAGGCCTTTTTCAAGTACGTGAAGGGTAGGAGGATGGCTAGGGTGAAGGTAGGTCCGATTAAGGACAAAGGTGGGAGAATTTGTCTGGAGGCGGCGGAAGTGGGAGAAGTTCTCAATGAATACTTCTCTTCGGTATTCACCAGGGAGAGGGGTCTTGATGATGCGGAAGGGAGTGCTGGTAGGGGTAATGATCTCGAGGTTGTTGATATCAAGAAAGAGGATGTGTTGAAGTTGTTAAATAATATTAAGACAGATAAATCTCCGGGGCCTGACGGGATTTTCCCCAGGCTGCTTCGAGAGGCTAGGGAGGAGATTGCTGAACCGCTGGTAAGGATCTTTGAGTCCTAGTTGTCTACGGGGGTGGTGCCGGAGGACTGGAGGGTTGCGAATGTTGTCCCCTTGTTCAAAAAAGGTAATGGGGATAGGCCAGGGAATTATAGACCGGTGAGTCTCACGGCTGTGGTGGGTAAGCTGTTAGAAAGGATTCTAAGGGATAGGATTTATGAACACCTTGAGAATCATGGACTGATTAGGGACAGCCAGCATGGCTTTGTGAAGGGAAGATCTTGCCTCACAAGCCTGATAGAGTTCTTTGAGGAGGTGACCAGGAAGATTGAGGAGGGCAGTGTGGTGGATGTGGTTTACATGGATTTTAGTAAGGCATTTGATAAGGTTCCTCATGGTAGGCTTCTTCAGAAGGTCAGAGGCCAAGGGATCCAAGGAAGCTTAGCTGTGTGGATTAGGAATTGGCTTGCATGTAGAAAGCAGAGGGTTGTGGTGGAAGGAGTGCCCTCGGATTGGAGGGCAGTGACTAGTGGTGTCCCGCAGGGATCGGTTCTGGGACCTCTACTTTTTGTGATATTTATAGATGACTTAGATGAGGGGGTGGACGGCTGGGTTAGTAAGTTTGCGGACGACACTAAGATAGGCGGTGTTGTGGATAGTGTGGAGGGCTGTCAGAGCTTACAGAGGGATATTGATAGGATGCAGAGCTGGGCTGACAAGTGTCAGATGGAGTTCAATCCGGAGAAGTGTGAGGTGGGACCCTTTGGAAGGACAAACTCCAGGGCAGTGTACTGGGTAAATGGCAAGGTACTTGGCAGTGTGGAGGAGCAGAAGGATCTGTGGGTTCATATTCACCGTTCATTGAAAGTTGCCTCATAGGTGGAAAGAGCGATTAAGAAGGCCAATGGGATGTTGGCTTTCATAAATCGCGGGACTGAGTTTAAGAGCCGCGAGGTGATGATGCAGCTTTACAAAACTCTAGTTAGGCCACACTTAGAGTACTGTGTTCAGTTCTGGTCGCCTCATTATAGGAAGGATGTGGAGGCATTGGAGAGGGTGCAGAGGAGATTTACCAGGATGCTGCCTGGATTGGAGAGTATTGAATATGAGGAGAGGATTAAGGTGCTAGGGCTTTAATCACTGGAAAGTAGGAGGATGAGAGGAGACATGATAGAGGTATATAAAATATTGAAAGGAATAGATAGAGTAGACAGTCAGCGCCTCCTTCCCAGGGCACCATTGCTCAAGACGAGAGGTCATGGCTTTAAGGTTATGGGTGGGAGGTTCAGGGGAGATGTCAGAGGGAGGTTTTGCACCCAAAGAGTGGTTGGTGCATGGAATGCACTGCCTGGGGTGGTGGTAGAGGCAGATACATTGAACAGGTTCAAGAGCTTGTTGGATAATCATATTGAGGAACGTGAGATAGAGGGATATGCGGGAGGAAGGGGTTAGGTAGTGTGAGGGTGGTTTGATGGACGGCACAACATGGTGGGCCGGAGGGCTTGTTTTGTGCTGTATGGTTCTATGGTTCTATGGTTTGCGGATTATGCACTCTGCACAGAGCTGTGCTGATTACATTGAATTTATGGGATTTTATGACATGAAGCAAGCCGATGGATCTTCACAGACAGTGGCGTTCACTGTGCTGCACGCAGCTCTCCTCCGATTGAATGTTTCCCATCTCAAACTTTAAGCGCAGTTATATCTTACCTTACTGTTTTTGTTTTGCATTATTTCCCTTTAAATAAAAGCAACGTTATTTTCCTTAACTTTTTTTCTGCAGTGGAATTTTTCACATTACAGGCACAACTGGAGCTAAGACTACTTTTATTCCCCGAATATTTTTCCTTTGAATTATCCAGTACCAAATTCGCTAACACTTGGCTACAATCCCTTTCTCTCTCCTTTCTGAACTGTTCTGAAAGCCACAGCTCAGGTCGATCTCCCTGCCCCCATTGCTCCCTCAGGTGAGTGGACACTTTCAATGTGAATAAGTTGTTCCGGCGGCAACGTTCGGTTTTGGTGAAAATTCAACACTTTGCAATTCCATTGTTGCAACGCGCAAATCTATCCCTGGCCCTCTTCCCATTACCGCAATAATCCACCGCTTGACCCCTCGCCAACCCGTTGTTACTGTGCACCACAAATGGACTTCCAACCGAATACCTCCTCCAATCTGTTTTCACTTTCATGCATTGCTTGGTGTTTCCCTGATTCAGCACTTGTGCTGCAGAAAATTTGAAGACATAATTTGGTAACTAAAGCATGGCCACTCCTTTCGCTTTGGTCTCCATTCTGGGGGGCCAATTTTTATCTACCTTACTTAAATCGCACCATGTACTTTATCTATTCGCATCCATTGTTAAAGAAAGGCAACCTCATGGGAGAATCGTATGTTTTATCACTCTTGGCTTATTCAACTTATTCAACTTCCGCCCGGCTACGTGATCAGGTACCCTCTCTGGCCATTAGGAGGGCGATCACATCACAATCGGACAAACTGCGAAAACGATTCGTGGGCAATTTAAGGACCAAATTGATACCAGTGGAATGTAACAGACTGTCTGGTGTTTTCGATGCAGCACCAGTATCTGTAATTACTAAAGAATGCGAATGGAATGTTGGAATCCTGAAATAAAGTTACGAGATATTAGAAACTCATAAGATAAACACGATCACAGCTTCTGAAGGCTGCAGCCCTGCCTTCGATAATGGTGTCCCTGGGATTTAAGTTGTATATTGAAATTGTCTACGGGGGCATTCGGAGTGGGAATTCTACGGAGCACTAATGTGACAGACAAAAATATACTCTGGTTCATGCTTCCTCTGTGAAAGGAAACATTTCTGAAAGATGCGCACAAACACCCGTGAGTATCGTGTTCCAAACATCGGGGTACCGCATTGCTGGCAGCGAATCCTTACATTGAATGGAACCAACTGTAATTTCCTGCCGGCGAGATCCCACTACCAAGCCCATATCCCGAACAAAAGGAAGTGTCTCAGAGAAACATGGGGTGCGTGAATGGATAAAGTAAAACGCCTGGCGTTGGATTGCCTGCATTGATACAGGTAATTGCTGTTGGTATGGGAGTGCCTTTTGCTGCGTGTGGAAGAGAGAACCTAAACATCCTGGGGTAGATAGTCGCTTTAAAACGCGGACCAGAGCTTTGTTGGGAATATGGGCCTGATGGTGGGATCACCCCGGAAGTAAGAGAAGTTGAAGTTAGAAACCGACCTGGAAATCTAGTTCTATTGATCTCTCCTCGTTTTAAACCTGGAGCAATGACACGAATTCTCCTTCCGAAACTTCCGGCAGGACAATCGGTTTTCACTCCTGTGGATGTTAACGGTCGCTCTGGAAATGACAGTAAGCGTGTGAAAGAAATGACGCAGAAAGAGAACTGAGGTGGTTGGCAGCGGAAATTCAGGGCTAAAGTGTTTCGCCGATCTGGCAAAGAACAACATCCGTCTGCCCCTTGTTAAAGATGAACTGGAAAGGGGAACAAAAAGTAACAAATCCGCTGTATCTTTATAAAGACAAGTACTGTTCGTGCTACTGTTAAAATACGAAGAGAGCCTAAGAATTACTTTTAATGCCGATGAACTTTCAATGTTGAAATAAAATCCTTCAAAGTTGAAATAAAATCAGACTTGTTGGATGTACCAACATGACTAGGAATTTTGCGGAGAGACAAACGGTATTTTTTTTATGTACCGGTGACTTCTGCATGGCTTGAAATTGCTGCAATGCAACAAGGTGAGCGTAAGCACGATAGTGTAGCGGTTGGCGTAAGGCTTCACAGTGCCAACGACCCGGGTTCAATCCCGGCAGCTGTCCGCAAGTTTGCACGTTCTCCCCGTATCTGCGTGGGTTTCTTCCGGGTGCTCCGGTTTCCTCCCACATTTCGGATTGTGGACATTCTCTGTTGGCGTCTGACGGCGTGGCGACACTTGAGGGCTGCCCCCAGAACACTCTACGCAAAAGATACATTTCACTGTGTGTTTCGATGTACATTAGACTCATCAGAAATGGAACTTGTTCTGCTTGAAAAAAAATCAAAGACTCATCTTCTCCCGCCACCGTTCACGATATGTGAGTCGATGACATGAATCTGCTGGCTATTTGCTGGGTATGCAGGTAGCCCTCGAGTTTTGAAGAAGTTACTTTCCGGGAAACTTTCATGAGGCGAGCAATCCTTAATCGAAGAAGATTTTTCCCATTACGTTCAAAGGAGAAAAAAAAATTACCCTGTTTTCCAGAGGCCAATAACTTCGCTCAAGAAACCCCAAACATTCAAAATTACACCAAGGCCCAACGCGGCTATCTGGAATAATTCAGTGCCGCATTATATTGGTATTGGGTTATTATTGTCACTTGTACCGAGCTGCAGTGAAAAACCTGTCTTGCATACCGATCGTACAGGTTAATTCATTACACAGTACAGTTACATTGAGTTAGTAACGAGTACATTGATGTAGTACAGGTAAAAACAATAGCAGTACAGAGTAAAGTATCACAGCGACAGAGAAAGTGCAGTGCAATAAGGTTCAAGGTCACAACAAGGTAGATCGTGAGTTTCGAATCCATCTCATCATATAATAGTCTTAGTGGGATAGAAGCTGTCCTTAAGCCTGGTGCTACGTGCCCTCAGGGTCCTGTATGTTCTACCTGATGGAAGAGGAGAGAAGCGAGAATGACCCAGATGGGTGGCGTTTTTGATTATCCTACATGCTTCGCCAAGGCAGCGCGAGGTAAAGACAGAATTCAAGGAGGGGAGGCTGGTTTTCGTAACCGATGGGCTGTGTCCACAACTCTCTGCAGTTTCTTGCGGTCCTGGGCAGAGCAGTTGCCGTACCAAGCCGTGATGCATCCAGAACTCTTGCTTTCCATGGAGCATCGATACAATTGTCAAAGGGGACATGCCGAATTTCTTAAGCCTCATGAGGAAGTAGAGGCGCTGGTGAGCTTTCTTGGCTATGGCATCGACATGATTTGACCAGGACAGGCTATTGATGATGTTCACTCCCAGAAACTTGAAGCTCTCAACCCTCTCGACCTCAGAACCGTTGATGTAGACAGGTGGATGTACAGCGACCCCTTTCCTGAAGTCAATGACCAGCTCCTTTGTTTTGTTGACATCGAGGGAAAGGTTGTTGTCATGACACCAATCCACTAAACTCTCTATCTCCTTCCTGTACTACGACTCATCGTTGTTTGAGATACGGCCTACAACGGTGGTATCATCTGCAAACGTCGATGGAGTGAGAGCAGAATCTGGCCACACAGCCATGAATACATAGGGAGTAGAGGGCTGAGGATGCAGGCTTGTGGGGCACCAGCGTTGAGAATAATCGTGCTGGAGATTTTGCTGCCTCTCCTCACTGATTGCGGTCTGTTGGTCAGAAAGTCAAGGATCCAGTTACAGAGGGAGCTGTTGAGACCTCGGTCTCGGAGTTTGTTGACGAGTTTGCTTGGGTTTATAGTATTGAAGGCGGAGCTGTAGTCAATAAACAATAGTCTACCGTAGGTTTCTATACTGTCCAGATGCTCCAGAGCTGAGTGTCGGGCCAGGGAGAAGGCGTCCTCTGTTGACCTGTTTCGGCGACAGGCGAATTGCAGTGTGTCAAGATTGCCTGGGAGGCTGGATTTGAGGCTTGCCATGACCAGCCTCTCAAAGCACTTCATGATGGTTTCGTTATTTTTATTTCATATTCAAGCAAAACTTAAATTGAATCTGTGAACGTTATCATCTTATATATGTAAGTTCTCTTTCTCTCCCTCCTTCCTCCATCCCTCCAAGCATCGCATTCTTTGCTTTTTATTCCGCCAGATCCTTCGCCTTTCTATAGTCCGCTGCATTTGAACTTCACGGGGTTACTCCGTCAAGCAACTCCACAGCGCAGAGAAATATCCTGCGACATATTGTGCTCAGTTCTGGTCGCCTCACTATAGGAAAGATGTGGAAGCCATAGAGAGGGTGCAGAGGAGATTTACAAGGATGCTGCCTAGGATGCGGAGCATGCCTTATGAAAGCAGGTTGAGGGAACTCGGCCTTCTCTCCTTGGAGACACGGAGGATGAAGGGGGACCTGATTGAGGTGTAATAGGATGATGAGAGGTATTGATAGAGTTGATAGTCAGAGGCTTTTCCGCAGGGCTGATTTGGTGGCCACAAGAGGCCATAGGTTTAAGGTGCTGGGGAGTAGGTATAGAGGAGATGTCAGGGGTAAGTTTTTTACCTAGAGAGTGGTGAGTGCGTGGAATGGGCTGCCGGCAACGGTGGTGGAGGTGGATACGATAGCGTCTTTCAAGAGACTGTTAGATAGGTATATGGAACTCAGTAAAATAGAGGGCTATGGGTAAGCCTAGTAATTTCTAGGGTAGGGACATGTTCGGCACAGCTTTGTGGGCCGAAGGGCCTGAATTGTGCTGTAATTGTTCTATGTTATATGTTCTATTTCTTTGCAATTAATCAATATGCACAATATTTGCGCTCAGAGACAGACATTTTTCGGATTTAATATAACTGGCTCTGCTTCTAATCAAAAGGTTCACTGCAAATCAATTTACGCTCAGACAATCTAGTCCAGTACAGCCGGACCAAGGTTAAAGTAACTGCTACTGATCAAGGAAACATGAAATTGCGGACGAACCACTGAGACAGGCTCGCCAATGAATAGAAACTATTGTTTTTTTTTAAAGCACACACATAATTTATATTGAACTTTATTCGCTCTGTTACCGACAGGACACGACAATACTTAGAATTTGATCAGAGGCTCAACACCATGGTATGGTGGATGTCATCCGAGAAATAATGTATCTGTCTGTACTCGTGATTCCCTTTGAAACATTAACAATAGCCGAAAGAATGCAGTTTCGCAATTTCATTAACAAGTCTATTCTGAGCATTCCATACTCTGGAGATTTCCAATTCAGACGTAGAACTGAATACATTCTTCTGCCACAGGGATTTTATTCTACTGACGCGATAATGTTATTTAATTGTCGAAAATACTTTTTTTCTGAATCACTATTTTAACTCGTGGGGTTTCCCAGTTGCATATATTAAACGGATACTGAAAGTTATTTATCAGACCTTCTCTCACAGAGAGTGCTTGTCGCTCATACAGACAGATCGCTAACAGAGAAAATGCTGGAAACATTTTACAGCATAAGGAAAATATACTACCTAATCATTGCAGTTATTGGCGTACCCGGTAAGCAAGTGTGAGTGTTTCGTGATGTTATGCAATTGATTTATGTGAGCTGGTCTCTCATTTTCCTCGCTGTGGGGCTGGGTATATGCGTTGGGGTCACAATATATGTTGCTCAATCAGAAGTCCGGAATTTGCTTGACCGCATGCTCGCAGAAGAAGGTAAATATCAGTTTACTGACCACCTTGCTGAATTGTCGATCAGTTCATTTCAAGTTTTATTGAATCATGCAACAGTTCAGTATGTGGTCTTGTCGCCACATTGTCGGAAGAATGTGGTGGCAATAGAAGGAGTGAACAAACGAGTCACCAGGATGCTGCCGGGTATTGAGGACTTTCGTTAAAAGGAGAGATTACATTGGGTGGGTTTATTGTCACTGGAACGTAGGAGTCAACTGGTCTTTCATATTATAAGGATTACAAATCGGGTTGATGGGCAGAATCTTTGATTTCTTCGGAACAGTGGAGTCCAGAAACAGCGGGTAGAGATTTACCGTGGGAATGGTGAATATTGCACACAATAGTTGGTAAGTTTTACACACAGAGGGTGGCTGTTGTCTGGAACAAGCTGCCACACGAAGTAGTGGAGACAGATACAATTACAGTATTGAAGGGGCATTTACACAGGTACTTGTTCACGAAGTAACAACGATAAATCACTCTGTCGGTGGTAAGTAGTTGTACAATGTAGGCAAGCAAGAAACAGGATTCAACGTTTATCCGCTGTAATTGTGAGTATGAGGCAGGCAGACGGGATTAGGGCGTCACGGTCAGCAGGGACGAAGTGGGCAGAAAAAGCCCATCTGTGCTTTACTGTTCTATGTTTCTGTTCTTTTTTGACAACGGACTGTGTTGGAGGATCATTTACTGTGGGATGATGACAAGAAACTGTGCTCGGATCCAGAGACCAATAACTAGCACCCATACTTGTAAAATTATACTGAGGGTGTGTCACTCGACTGAGGGCGGATCACTCGTCTGAGGGAAAACTCCTGATTCTGTTCGAAATTATCTTATTTTTGGGGGTGGGGTCTTCCTTTGTATTTTATGAATGTTTATTGTCGTTCAGAATTTTATTACGCTTATTCAATGCGTTTATGAGCGTGGAGAAATTCAAGACATCGGATGTTCTGCGATTGCATTTTTTCTTGAGAATCATCTATCAACTGTTACCTGAATGCGACGAGGGTGCTGCAGTCGTATTATGACTTAGAGAATTTATTTGTCGGTATGTTGATATTAATCAGTCTATGCAACAAATTCCTTGAAACAGATGGTCCATATCACTGAATCTTGATTTCTTGCTGTTTTTCAATATGGACATATTTCTTGATTACCTAAATTCTGCAGCTACTTACAACCGAACGTGTGAGAGCTATTCCTGCTGTTTATGTCGACATAGGCACAGATACCACACAACAATACTGTTGAACATCCAGATGCATAAATGACGAACACACATATTTACGGACGTGAAATTTGCTTCAATGTAATGTGCAGATCAGTTCAGTAACAATGCCATTTGTCAATGACTTAAATTTCCTATATGGTCTTCTAGAGAACGCTGAGCAGAATGATGCTGGTGTACCTGTCTGAACCACTTTCTCTGGCAGCTCGTTCCAGATACCCATCACCATCTGCGTGGAAACGTTGTCCTTCAGGTTTCTTTTAAATCTTTCCCCTCTCAGCCGAAGCCAACGCCACCTAGTTTTGGACTTACCTACCCTCAGGCAAAAGACAGCCAGCATCACATTGTCTATGCATTTCATAATTTTAAACACCTCTATAAGGTCGGCCCTCATTCTTCTGCGCTCCAAGGAATGAGGACCCAGCCTGACCAACCTCTCCTGATAACTCAGGCCCTCTGGTGCTGATCCTCGACAATCGTCTGTGCATTTTTTCCGGTTTAACCAAGTATGTCCTGTAACAAGGTGACCAAAACTGTACACAGTACTCCAAGTGAGGCCTCACCAACGGCTTATAGAACTACAATATCATGTCCTAGTTCCTGTACTCAATGCCCTGGCAGATGCTAGCAACCCAAACGCCTTTTCAGCACCCTGCGTACCTGTGACGCTGCTTTCAACGAACTATTCACTTGTGCTCCCTTGTCCCTCTTTTCCATTATACTCCCGAGTGCCGTACCATTCATAGTACTACGCTAGACTGACTTTCCAAAATGCATCACCTCTCACTTATCTGTATTGAAATCCATTTGCTACTCCTTGGCACACTTCAATAACTGAGCAGGATCCTCCTGCAATCTACGATCACCTATTTCACTATTCACAACAGCTCGATGGGAAGATAGATTTTAATATGGATAGGGACAAGCGTACATGAGTGAAATTTTAGCCGGAACGTCGTTATGTTTAAGCTTCACTGCTTTTCAGGGAATTGAAAATACAAGACGTTGGTACCTGCAAGAAAGAACTGGCACTTTGATGGCGGTGGATGGAGAGGAAATGCTTGGTGAACTGATTACGGAATTGTGATCTTAATGAATCCAAGTGCACATCTGATAACGAGGGTTCACTGACCTCTCACTAGTTATTCAGTTCAGTTGAGGAAGTAATGTCAGCGATCGCTAAAAAAAAACATCAATTTTACAGTACAAAACCCCACCCTCCAGTATTGCTTCCGTTAGACCCGGATGTAGTTCGCTTGGAATTGGGGATTGGTGGAAAAGAAAAGACTTTCATGAAATTCAACCTCTTGCAGGAGACTAATTCGCCTGATTTGTCTGTTTAATTGTAACTGTTACTGGCGACGCTAAGTGTTTCGTTACTTTTGCAATGCCTCCTTTCTGCTCTTATTGACAGTGAATTTAGTGGCGATCGCGATCCTGTCCTGGGGAAAGTGCGGCCTCTCCACCTGCACCACTCGCTACCTGGTGGCCATGGCAGCGGCGGATCTCCTGTCTGTCGTCACTGCATTCATAGAGAGGATCCGATTTTACTTCCCAGCATCGTTCTTGGAGATCTACCCCGTGTGCAGTATTATCTTTGTACTGCAATGTGCTTCGAGGGACTGTTCGGTCTGGTTTACCGTCGCATTTACCTTTGATAGATTTGTCGCCATATGTTGCCAGAAATTGAAAGCAAAATATTGCACCGGGAAATGTGTGACCGTGGTTCTGGCCACCACTTGCATTTTGATCTGTTTTAAAAATGTTCCCTTCTACTTCATACATAAACCAGTCAATCGTATACACCGGTTTTGTAAATTAGACCCAAGTTACTACACTGAGCACGGCTGGGTGGGATTTGATAGTTTCGACAAGACTTTAACCCCATTGATTCCATTCACTTCAATTTTGTTTCTGAATGCTCTGACAGTTCGGCATATCTTCGTGGCCAGTCGCGTCCGTAAGGGGTTGAAGTTGCAGAGCAAGGGGGGAAATCGCAGTGACCCGGAGATGGAGAGCAGAAGGAGGTCTGTGATTTTACTCTTCAGCATATCCGGCAGCTTCATCCTCCTGTGGTTGACGACGGTGATAAATTTCTTGAATTACAACATTGCGGGAACAGATCCCAATAATTACACCGATTCAGAATATATCCTTGAGCAAATTGGATACATGTTACAGAATTTAAGTCTTTGCACAAACACATTTATTTATGGGGTGACACAGTCCAAATTCAGGGCGCAGTTTGTAAACTCAATTAAATTTCCAGTCGCTTCAATAACGCGCTTAATTAAATGTAACCATTATGCTTAGCTCGAGGCGATCCCCAGTGTCCAAACAATGACTCCGGTATCTTGCCGTGGATACTGTTTCTCTGACCAAGCCCAGCAATCGTTGGCTGAAAATGTTTTCATTTTGAAAGCAGCTAAGTTGTTTTCTTCAATTACTTTTCTGCGGTTTCCCAGTCTTGTTATTTGTTACTCATTTCGCAGTCTGTTCTCAGGCGTTAAACTTCCTCACAAGTATTAACATTCCTCAACATATCCAAGCTGTTCTGAAAAGTTCAGTTAGGACGCTTCCCTCACTCATATTTCTTTGAAATAAGCAGAAACGGACAACGTTTTCCGAAGTAGCAAATCCCAGTTTCCAAGTAATCCGACCAAGTGCTTCAGTGACAATATCTATGTCTGAAACTCTATTTTCACTGTGTGTCTTACGACGACTTCCACAATTATTTTATCGCAATTCTTAATATTACACCAAAGCTTATTGCCAACCAATAACAAAGCTGTTTCCTGTCATAGAATCATACAAGAAGCGAACAGGCCTCAACACATCAAGTCCGCCCCTCCGACGTCAACGCCACACATTTTATTCCTACATTCCCTACATATTCCTACATGTAGGAATGTAGGAATGTATATTCCTACGTTCTCTTCCACCGGGCCCAGCTCCATCCGACAACTCTTCTGCACAATCATTGGTGTCCTATTAACTTCCAAACCCTCACATCTTTGGGATATGGGATGAAACCAGGAACTCCTGAAAACATAAGGCCGTGACAGGGAGAACGTGCGAAGTCCACACGGGCAGCACCAGAGGATAGGACCGGGTCGCTGGAGCTGTGAGGAAGCTGTTGTTCCACTGTGCGGCCCCAAACACCCTTGCTGTATCGTTTTTGAACCAGAGCAAAAATATTCCGTTAAGTTGATACTTAAAAACACAATTATTCCATTTCACACGCGGCCTTACTTTTTTAGTGAATTGAGGAAAATTAAAACTCCATCTCCCCATGTTTACTTGCATCATACACAACTTCTCACTGCAGTCATTCATGGCGAATGGCTTTCTGACCTGTGAATACTTTCAATATCCTTCCAAGTACTACGCCCCATCCATTGGCCTCGTCCCGGTAGAAGGTAAGGCATGATAAATATGAGAAGTCCTGCAGTTTGAAGCGGTGGGAAGTGACAGGGGTGGGCCAAACGCCAGATAAGGCAATGTTCCGAAGTAACAAATTCTGGGTTATCAGAAGTGCCGAAGATGCAGAGACAGTTGGAAACTTTTCCTCTTACCAGACGTGTCCGTAACTAGAAATTGGTTTAAGATGAAAGGCTTAGTGTGTATTTCAGGGTTTTTATTTTCATCCAAAGAATGGCTACAGTTTGGAACGCACTGACTGCGACGCTGCTGGCGGGCGCAGACTCTCACAACATTTAAGAATCATCTACGTCAGCATTTAATCACCAAAGATGAATGGGTACGGACTAACTGCTGGTGTATCCAATAAGAAAAGATATGTACTTGGTTATCGGCATAGACTTATTGGGGCTAAGGGCCGGTTTCTGTGCTTTCTGATGCTGTGGCTTAATAAAGTGACTATACGAATCTGAAATGAACGTTGAAGCCCAATTCCTGAAATAAAATGGCGGAAATAATTATCATCTGTTTCTGTTCCACTGAAGGCTTGAAAACACGCTGGTTGGGATATGGTGCTCCTCCAGATAACGCTTTTTTTAGGGACGGGGAAAATGATGGTGAGAGCGTGACTGAGATTTTGGGAGCAAATATACCGTGGGCGAAGCTCTCTCAGTGAGCGAAGTATTCCAATTTTTGTGTGAGTGCCATCTGGTCAGTATGGGGAGATGGCATTGAAACGACGAAGAAGAAAAACAAGTCGCCGGCCAAGAAGAGCAGTGTATGTGAGAACCATGGTAAAAAGGAAATGAGGTGGACTATACGGTTTTAGATTTCCTGTGATGACAATGGTTGAGCGTTCGGACGTCGGGGAGTGAACGTCCCGTCTCCCAATGTTAACCGATTTTGAAGTTCGCCTTCTGTCTGTTGGAAGATGACACAGTGCCACAGTTTACTTCAAACGCGTTTATTTAGCAACATATTTCTAAGGAGAAATCTCCTTACTCTATCGTGGAGCCTGCAGCGGAGTTCTCTGAGGTACAGAGGGGTCAGACAGTAATTTATACAAACATTGTCACACACACTTTAATGAGTCAGGCGCCGGAGTTCTTGGTTGAGCGGGAAACGGACAAAGGGATACTGCAGATGGACAAAGAGCATCCTCATCCCCCAGCTTCAGCTCATCGTTTTGCAATCGGGTGAGACAAAGGCAGGTATCACCTTCATTGTTTGAGACAGCCTTCCCATTTCCCGTTAAGATTGACCATCATCTTCATAGTCAAACATAATGGGATCCAATTAAGTTCCAGACACAGCAATTGCCACATAGCACCCAGCCCAGGAAAGCAGTGGTGTGGCTGTTCTGGCCTGAAGGACAATTTTTAAATCAGTATTTCGAGCAGCCATAATTGTCATCCATCTTAAGATATGAATACAGTTATAGTTTATTAATGCTACACCGCCTCACCTATTTAAAGTAGAGAGGTAGAAGATGCTTCTTGTGGTCGCTGCTCGATGAAGGTTCCGGAATTAGCAAGACAATTGTAAAAATCCAAATCGAAACGTCACGAAGCACGGAAACGGACCCTTCAGCTCACCGAATCAATGCTGACAATCAACCACACAAATCAACACTAATTTCGGTTTATTCGTTCCAGGTTCCATAAACAATCCCCTCCCCAAACCATTCTGCCACCCATTCAAACACTGAAGGCAAGGTATAGTGGACGGAAAAACTCTGAAATCGTCCGCAACTGGGATGTTCAAGGAAACTCAGGCGGTTGGGATGAGCGTTTCAGGAGTGGAATCGAGCGCAGATCGGATCCTCTTCCTGGCGCTGGGTGTGGAAATGAGAAATATCAGGGTAGAAAATGATTACTGATTGTAAACATTCCACAACTTACGATCATGAGTTCAATAGCCTTTTGTATCTTTTATTTGACAAGCTTAAATATCATTCCTTTGAGCATTTTGCCAGTAATAATTAGTTCTAGGTCTGATGCTGTTGTAATCCTTACATTTCGGGTCAACAGACAAAAATATGACTTTTTAGCATGCTCAGATAATGATGACAGGATTGGCGTCAAAATACTTTCTCCATACAGCTCATATTGTCAGCTCATAAAGTTTTCAATCTGGAAAAGTGATAACACTTTGGAACTACGAACTTGAAGGCGGAGTACAAGGTTAATGCCAAGATACTTAGCAGTGTGGAGGAATGGAGGGATCTTGGGTCCAAGTCTACAGATCCCTCAAAGTTGCCGCGCAAGTTGACAGGGTGGTTACGAAGGCGTATGGTGTGCTGGCCTTCATTAGTTGAGGGATTGAGTTCAACAGCCGCGAGGTAATGTTGCAGCTCTATAAAACTCTGATTTGACCATACTTAGAGCATTGTGTTCAGTTCTGGTCACCTCGTTATAGGAAGGATGTGGAAGCTTTAGAAAGGACGCAGAGGAGATTTACCAGGATGTTACCTGGATTAGAGAACATGTTTTATGAGGATAGGTTGAACGAGCTCGGGATTTTCTCTCTGGAACGACGCAGAGTGAGAGGTGGCTTGATAGAAGTGTATAAGATTATGAGGGGAATGGATAGCGTATGCAGCCAGCACCTTTTCCCCAGGGCGAAAATGGCCAAATACCACAGGACATCACATTAAGCTCAGAGGAGGAAAGTGTAGGGGAGATGTCAGAGGTACTTTTTTTTACAGAGAGAGTGGTGGGTGCCCGAAACGCACTGCCGGAGTGATGGTTGAGGCAGATACAATGGGGAAATTTTTAAAGACCCTTAAATAGGCACATGGATGAACGAACATTGGAGGGTTATGTGCTGTGCAGGAGGGAAGGGTTCGATTAATCATGGAACAGGTTTGGATCGGTCGGCACAACATCGTGGGCCGAAGGATATGTACTGTGGTGAAAAGGGAAAAATTGAGATCATTTCGCCGACCAGCACAGGAATCGGCCCTGCTGCCCATCATGTACAGCACACCGATTTTTGCCTATGTGCACTAAACACAAGGTCAAGAAACGATCATTCTCATTGTTATTCTTTCAGTACCATTGATACATAAATCAACCAGAAAATATACATTTTTTCTCGGAAGAATGGTTTCACGTTGACTCGAGGGATGACCGGTTTGACTTCTGAGAGATGGCTGACAAAGTTGTGCCGACAGTCATTAACGTTGTTAAGAAGAAAATGTGATATTATTGATGTACAAGGAGGAGACCAGTGCAATGGTGAGAGAATATCCGGGCTGTCAGCTCATGCTCTAGATGTAGAATCGATCATTGAAACAAGAAAATGCAGCAAACATTTGTGGGATCCATTTATAAGATAGGGTGTAACAGTTGCCTTTTGGGGTGCGACATGTCAGGAGATTAGATAAGCATATGATCAGATGTTCCCACTCCAAGAGAACTGGGTGAATTGTGGACATAACTTCAGAATAAAGGACCACCCACTTGTGAGGTGTGGTGGAATTTCCTCTCATCGAGAAATCTTGCAGTCTCTACCCCAGGGAACCGAGAATGCCAAATCATTAGATAAGCTACATGCCGAGATTGATAGAAATGAGTTCACTAAAGGTCGCCGAGCTTTGGGAATTAGGCAAGGTGGTGGATCCGAGTGCAAGGTCACATCAATCACAAAGTATCCTCCTTGTACTTCAATAATATCATCTTTAACGTTCTTCTAAACGTTAATGACTGTCGACACAACTTCGAGCGGGGCACGCGGATTACCTTGTCGTCTGTCCTGTGTTGGTTGTCACATTTGAATTTTTTTTTAAATTAACGCGAACTATGTTACATGATGTTCGACATTTAGGAATGACAGACAACAAGGAACTGGAGTGTTCTGGGAAGATTAACGTAACGAGATCAGTGGAATTTCAAGAGAAAAACTTCCAATTACATATCACAGAATTGATCAGGAAACCAGTTTGGAAATTTCACAGGGCAGAAGCCATTAGAAGGATTTATTTACATCCCACCTTATAGTAAGGTTAATATTGGTCATGGCAACATAAAAATTGTCGTGCGTTTAGAAGGGGCAAATCATGTGAACTTCACTGAACTTCTCATATTATCTGTGTTGTGGAACCAAAGGAAAAGACGAATTTGGATCTTGTTTTGTTCTTCGGAAATATAATTTTTGTAAAGAAGTCTAACGGAAGATTGGCCACAACATGACAGCATTTTACGTTCAATTTAGCAGATCTCAACCCAAATTCAGATGACATAAATCCAATTTGGTGCAATAAGGATGACGATTCATTGCCGAACTCTCTACCCACGAACACGAAAATTAGGAGCAGCAGTCGGGCACTGGGCCCCTCAAGCCTGCCCCACACTTCAATATGATCATGGCGGATCTAAGCCGATCTTAGCTCTTCTGTGCCAGTTCTCCATAACCGTCAATTCTTCAGTCTTTCGAATATTTATCTATCCCCAGCTAAGTATTTTCAATGATCTGGCTTCCATCACCCTCGAGAGCAGAGAATTCCAGAGATTCACAGCCCTCTGAGAGAATAATCGTCGACACACAGCAGTTTTAAATCACAGTACCGTTATTTTGTAACTATGCCCTGTGATCTTTGCTCTGCCGCTAGTTGAACAATTCAACAATTATCCTGTCAACCTCCCTCATCATCTCATATATTTGAATGAGTTCACCTCCGTTCTTCTTTTCTCCAGGGAATACAGACATAAACTCTCTCGCCAAGTTCGAGAGAGTAGCCCTCCCGCCCACCACCACCCCTCGCCCACCCCAAGAATTAGCTGGGTGAATCAACATTAAACTGCGGTCAACTTACTTTTAAGGTAAAGGGCAAAACTTAGCACAGTACTCAAGGTGTAGCCTCACAAACACACTACATAACTGTAACAAATCCTCACGCACTCAAACTTCAACTACTTTGAAATAAGTTCTGCTTGCCTTGCAAGCTATTTGTTGGACCTGTCTGCCAACGTTTTGGTAAACGTGCACTGGAACAGCTGGATCCCTCTGAAATTCACTCACTTGAACTTCACACAACTTTGCATCTTTTCTGCGTTGTGCAACCAAAGGAAAAGACGAATTTGCATCGTGGTTTTTTCTTCAGAAATGAATTGTTGTCAAGGAGTCTTATGGAAGATTGACCATAACAGTACAACACTTTACGTTCAATTTGCAAGTGACGTGGCTCAATGCCAATCTCTGCTGTCAAGTCCAAACAAAGGGAAGACTGGGCAAGACACTACGTTTGCCGGGGTTGATTCTGACAGGAAAATGAAAGGCACTGCGTCAATAAGTGAAGGGGCGGATATACAAAATGTAAATTTCTTCAACCGCTGATGGCAAGCGGAAATAAAAAGTAGTATTAAATGAATAGGAGACGTACAAAGGTGCCAGAAATAGTGGGCCTGACCACTCAGAGCGTTTTCGAACTCACTTAAGAAAGGAAAAATATGTTTAAAATGGCAAGTTACAATAAAAGAATACATTGGGAAGAAACATTAAAAGGCAGCATAAGAAGGAAAATGATTGGCGCGGGCGACCGTGTGCCCCTGACAGGCAGGAGCATTTATATCGTGAAATTACGAAATGACAAAGAAATTAAATAATCTGCTTCAGATTGCACGGAGGAAGACACAAAACAACCTGTCGGACATAATAGAATTTTCAGGGTCTGCCGAGAATGAAGAACTTAAGGAACAAACTGCTAATCACAGAACAGTGTTGGAAGAGTTCCGGAGCTTGGAAGCGGATGAATCCCAAAGACGCGATGGTCATCTTGGAAGATACCGACTCTGGAAGTGTTCCTGAGGAGGTTGAAAAACGTGACGCTCCTATTTCAGTACAGAGGGAGAAATACAACATGACATTATTGATCTGTTAGTGTAACGTCGGTAGTTGGGACGTTACAGCCAATAAATCACAGAGTCATCGACCCATAGAGCCATTCAGAAAACAAACAGACCCTTCACACTAACCTGTCTCTGCCGACCAAGTTGTCAACCTGAACTGCTCCAATGTATCTGCATTTGGCCGATATCACTCTAAACCTTTCCTTTCCATGTATTTGTCCAAGTGGCTTTTAAACATTGCAATTGTACCAACGTCTACCACTTTCTCTGGCAGCTCGTTCCATATATCCACCACCCTCGATGTGAAAAACTTGCCCTTCAAGTCCGCTTTAAATCTTTCCGCTCCAACATTAAACCTATGCCCTCTAGTTTCAGGCTCGCCCACCCTGGGGAAAGTACCGTAACCACACAACCGTACGGCCCTCATGATAATGTAAAATCTACCATCTGACTTAGTAAAGAAATATAAAAGGGAGCAGAGTACAACTGGGTTTCAGAATCAAATTGGCCTTCGATTAATATACAAGAGTTATTTGAGAATGTGACCAGCAGAATAAAAAGGAATCAATTATCGTGGTGTATTTGGATATTTGGGAGACATTATATAAAGTTTCTCACTCGAGGTTATTCTACAAGAATAAACATATAAGCCAGAGACCAATATACATACATCGATTGAAAATTGGTGGCCAGCAGCGTACTAGAGGAATTGGTATTTAAGACCCATCTATTCGTGATCTATAGCAACTAATTGACTGATAGAAGTAATAGCCATATTCCAAAGTTTACTGACGACAGTAAACAAGGTGGGATGGTGCGCATCCAGCAGAATGTAAGACGGCTTCTGGAGGATATGCAAAAGCTAAGTCAGAAGGCGAGTACTTGACCGAGGTAGGAATTTTGACGTCATACACTTCGGTGAATATTGGTTAACCATTGAAAGATTGGGTAGTGTTGAAGTTAAACGGTGTGCTTGCACGCAAGGCCAAAGTTTAGGTGCGGGAATCCACCAAGGGAATTGTATGTTTGCCTTTATTCCGAGAAGGTTTCATTACAGGAAAGTCGTGCTGAAATTAAACAGCGCATTAGTGTGTGCGACCACACGTACAATCTTGTGCACAGTTTTACTCTGCTCACCTCTGAAAGGACATAGTTATCAAAGAGGACGATTCACAATGGACTAGTTCCAGTGACTGTGGTTCACCCAACGAAAACAGATTGAATGCACAATATATTCTCCTCTGTTTAGAAGAAGGCAGGGAAATATCATGGCAGCTGACAAAATGATTAACGGGTTAGATACAGGGAAGTTATTTTCCGTGGCCGATAACACTGGGACTAGGGAGTACAATTTGAGAATAAGGGGGAGGCCGTTTACCGCTTAGATGCGAACTGAATCCTTCAGTCAGATGGCTGTAAGATCCGGGACGTCTCTATCCTGAACGGTTGGGTGGTTCAGTCATCATTTATTCTGCACTTGAAGGGAATTGCGAAGGGGTATGAGATATCTCTTCCAGTTGCAGAAAAGAAGCCGTGATTTTGCAGGATGGTGAAGCGTGCTGGAATTGTGAGGTAGTTCGACAGTGTCCCTGAAACTGATGTCCTGCTTCAAATTTCATCTCGCTTTTTCAATTTGACAGAAATTTACGGAGCCACGCTTTCATCCAAGTTGGTGGGCACCGGTCACATCAATATACATTCAATTCCACTTTTTCCAATACTAATGATGGAATATTATTCAAAACAAAAGAAAATCTCTTTTAGAACGGAACACAGTTTAATGAAAGAAGTACTGATGGAAATAAAAGAGTGAAGCCAATTCATCCAACTGGAGGAGGTACGTGAGGAGCTTTTCATAACTGCAAACATTTAATGTACATGGGCGTTTGAGTTCTTCGGAAAAGAGAACGTTCGCAGAAACTTAAATAAAAGCAGAAAGTGCTTAAATTATTCAAGGACACTGGAAGTATCTGTGAGAGAAAAACCAGGTCGAAGACCTTATTTCAGAACTAGAAACCTGGGATGCAATGTGCAGAACAGAAGGGGAGGACAGAAGTTATACATTTCTTACAGAGTGCGGCTCTGGTTGTCGTGGTGACAATCTGTAAATGACCCCTTCTGATCTGCAGGTTAATGAGGGAAGCAGGGTATTGGTATTGGTTTATTATTGTCACTTGTACCAAGGCACAGTGAAAAACTTGTCAACATACCGTTCGTACAGATCAATTCATTACACAGTGCATTGAGGTAGTACAGGATAAAAACACTAACAGAATACAGAGTAAAGTGTCACAGCTACAGGGAAGTGCATTGAAAGTAGACAATAAGGTGCAAGGTCAAACAGGTCCATCTCATCGTGTAAGGGACCGGTTTAATAGTCTTATCACCGTGGGGTAGAAGCTGTCCTTGAGCCTGGTGGTATGTGCCCTTGGGTTCCTGTATCTTCTGCCTGATGGGAGAGGAGAAGAGAGAATTACCCGGGTGTGTGGGAATCTTTGATTATGCTGGCTGATTCACCTAGGCAGCGAGAGGTTTAGACAGATTCCATGGGGGGGATGGGGGGGGGGATGGGGAGGAGGCTGGTTTGCAAACAAATGATATGTAACTGATATGAAATATTGATCTGACGAAAATGTCATATGGATCTTCGACGCTTAAATATTTACTTCCCAAGTCAGCAACCACACTTCTGTTGCCGCTCTCATATCGCACTCTCTTATTTCCAGATGAGTCACAGTTTAGAACGGAGGAATCTATCGGCCTGACAGGAAGAGTATGAACAGAGAGCCCATCAGTCAAACAAGTCACCCTTACAGTAAGGTGCACACATACCAATAATACAATCCTCACACCCTCGTTCCCAAGGTTGCGGACACCATGATAAAAGATTTCCCATTTATCATTCATTGATCGCAAGTGTTGGAAGAATTGGAATTGTCAAGAACTAAGCTTTTTTTTGGCAAAAAGATGAGATCTTTATTTGCAGAGAAAATACTTTCTCAGAACGAGTCCAGTGCGAAGCTTTAAAAAAAATGAACCAGAGTTTCAGAAGTGCAAAGAAGAACAAAAACTGCAAAGCCCTGCTCCGCCATTCTATAGGATCATTGCTGCTAAGAATGTAAACTTAATTCCACATTCCGGTCAATCCACCGTGAACTTTACCTCACTCTTTATCAAGAATGGACCTGCCTCTGCTTGAAATAAATATATTGATAATGGGGTTGCCTCCAGTGCTGTTTCAGAAAGAATTCCAGCGACCAAAGACAGTGAAAGAGAAAAGAACGATCACCTTCACTCTATCTGAAACTAACGATTGCATTTATTCCCAAACTGTAATGCGGGTCTAGATTTCTTTCCAGAGTAGTTTGGAAGTTCATAATGTCATTTCTTCAAAGAGCTGCATCAAACTACGCTGCAGTTATTCATCTGAGACTCGTTCTCAATTTTACGAGACCTGTTTTCATTAAAGTGCCAAATGGTTCAAGACCAGGTTCACATGCAGTATTCATTTCAGATTCAGAAATAGTTTGAAGCCTGCAGCACTTCAAGAAATGTCCGAATTGCCCTGCGTTGGACAGCACTAGACAAGGGTGAGGACAGTACTAGCAATGGACCAGATTTTCATCAGACGGAAAATGAGTCTGAAGGTACGAATCAACCAAAGTTGGTCATTCAGGTCATCGTGCCTGCACTTTCTTTAGTAATGTTTGAGGAGAGATATTATTTTTAATACTTCGAGGTTGTATCAGCTGGGTGGGTCCCATCTCTTTTGGTGATTATCCGTTGGAGAACCTGCCAAGGTTGAAATGCTATATTAATTGAAACCCAAATTATCGAAGCACACAAAGAACATATTTCTGCCGCAGATAAAAATGTCTTATTTTATCCGTTCGTCCGGAGGACACTGTAAACTTCACATAACGAAGTCGGCACAGAGAACTATTTCATCATGGAAAGATTGGATTGATTGATTTGTTTCACTCCCTGTCCAAGCAGTAACTCACTGCCGAAAAAGCTTCACACTCTCACAATCTAACAAGATCTGTACATACCTGGGGGTTTCCAGATCAGTGCTCTTTTAAAGACCATTGGTGCACTCTTAAATTTCATTTATTTGTTATTTGTTATCTTCCTTACCTTTGTGATGTTGCAACCTTGTTGTCCCCGTGGAGTTGCCGCGCTGTATAAATTGAAAGCTCCAAATGTTCCCCCAGTCAACGTTTCATTCAGAAACACTGTCTGCACTGAGAGGGACGGCTCGCATCTCGGAGAAGATGCTGGAAGCATTTTGCGGCATTAGGAAAATATACTTTTTAATCATTGCAGCTATCGGCGTTCCTGGTAAGCAGGTCTGATTTTTTGGTACATTTGAATGTGATCTATTTCCCTCTTTATTACACACCACGCAGGATTATAAATATAAATTGTTAGATTAAATACCCCCAGTCGTTTACTTGATCCCATTCCAGCCGATGTGCATAAACGTTAGCTGTCTGACTGTAATCTGCGACAGACACGGATGTTGCCTGGCCTGCTGATTTCCTCCAGCATCATAGTGTTTTCCATGGAGATTCCAGCATCTGCATTCCTTTGTTTATCTACCTGTAAGATGAATTGTGAATGCATTAGTTTGGTGAAATATCACGGAGACAGAAATCAGACAAAAACGTAGAACAAAGTACAACACATAAAATAGTCGCAAAATTAGTCACTGTAGAGTATTGACGAGAATTGATAACTGACTCCAGTAGGCAATTGTGAACGGAACAACATCAGAAAACAGGAGCGTCACGCCTGCCCAACTGTTCAATGTGACCATGGCTGATCTACGCTGGATTCAACTCCTCTTCTGTGCCATTTCCCCACTGCCCTCAGTTCCCGGATTTTTTCAAATATTGATCGATTTAAACTTTAGGTATATCTTCGTAGCTGGCCTCCGACACCCTCTGAGGCAGAGAATTCCAGAGATTCACTGCTGTACGGAGGAAGAAGTTTCTCGACAGCTCAGTATCAAATGAACAGCCCTTTATTTTCAAACATGCTTCATTGTTCGTTAATCCCGTGGTTGCAGTCTGTCACTGAGCACGGGACACTAAGTCGACCGGTGTAACCTGGTTCTATCAGAAAACGTTTTTTAGCGAGTCTCCGTTCACATTGTACGAATGATATTTGATGTCACGTTTCTTTTTACTCTCTCCTTATTGAAGACCTTTATTACGAAGCTGAAATACAGGAATATTTCGCCATTTGGTGATAAAAAGACACGAATCAAATAAGCTGCGAAATGTTGTCTGCAAGTAACTAGTACACTGTAAATGAATACTGAGTCCTTCCGAAGTCATTTCCTTTAATTGATTACGCGATTTCTTGAGGGTCAGTGTTTCAATGTTCTTCAAACGTTCAGTCCGTGCTGCCCAATCTTATTATCTTCTTAGACACGATGGTTTGCGTTTCGTTCTTCCCTCAACTATACAATTAATTGTCATCCGTCGAATTCAGTACTCTCGCTTGTTATGAGTGTCCATGTGTGGGCAGAAACATATAACCACGGGATATTCAAATTGCTAAATAAAACTGCGCAAAACATTGTTAGTACATTTCCTGAGCATCAATTATCTTCCCACATCCTTTTCTGAAATTCGCTGAACAGCCCTTTACACAATGTGTCAAACATCGTTCTGAGAATTTTTTAAAAAAAATTATTTACAGCGTGGTAACAGGCCCTTCCGGCGCAACGACTCCGCGCCGCCCATTTTAAACCCAAATTAACTAACCCATACGTCTTTGGAATGTGGGAGGAAACCGGAGCACCCGGAGGAAACCCACGCAGACACGGGGAGAACGTACAAACTCCTTACAGACAGCGACGGGAACCGAACCCCGATCACTGGCGCTGTAATAGCGTCGCGCTAACCACTATGCTACCGTGCAACTTCCCCAAATTTGCATAGACCCTTTTAATTTCCAGGAACCTCGGTTCTGGTGAAGTGTCCTCGGTTCTGCTCTCTTTCCACCGATGCTGCGTGACTTGGAATATTCCCCGCATTTTACGACTTTATTTCAGCTTTCCAGTACTCGCATGTTTTTGTAATATAATTTCGTATTACCTTCAGTTCCATTGATTTCAATGATTTTATTGCTATATTTGTAGTTGACTTAATAATATTTAAAACATATTTTCTACCTTGTTAACAATATTCATTAGCTCACTCGTGACGGCGACTTTTCTGTGAGCTGGCATAGGCTCAGATCCGTCCGTCTGCTGTGTGATGGCGTATTGAACCATGGAAGTCAACTTTTTGACAGTTACAAAAGATTGTATGATTGCGGGCATTTGAATGCTTCCTAACTGTATTTGTATTTCTCATATTACACGCTCATCATATGACAGGAGGACATTCGGCCCACTGAGCCTATCAACTCTCAGTTCAGTCCCAGCAACCTCATTTTCCCACTCACATCCCTGTAACATTTATTTTCTCATTTTCCACGGCAAATGCTCTGTAGTGCTGGCCAGATTTATTCAATGAATATCTGAACTCTTTCCTTTCCTCGGGCTCTGAATTTGCAGCCGATGGTCCATTCTATTGCACAACAAGCTTCCAGGCCATGTCCAGAAAAGTTCATCTGTGAAATCACGGCAGACAAGTTGCAACACAGAATTAGGCGAATAAGTCCCAAGATGCATGGCGATTCCGAGCAAAATAAATCCAAACAGTCTAGCTCTCCAACACCCCCGGTTTATCCGTGTCGACATCCCCGTATCGTTCTGTTTCCAACGTCAACGCGGCGATTGAAACTGCCCTGACTACCCATTAATGGTGCATTGTGGACCTTTACGACTCCCTGTGGAAAAAGTTAGCTTATATCACGTTTACCTCTCTTACGGATGGGCTTCATTGTACATCTTCTTGGCCTGATACGTAGTGCCTGATAATGACGTATCAAAAATGATCATGCCTCTTTTCCTAAAACCTTATGCTGTTGAAATCTTTTCTCACACAATACTGCCAACTTCAGCGATCTACCGGCTACTGGCGGATTTTCGTCCTCTTGAATTCCTCTGGATGATTGCACCTTCCAGATTATATCTCATCTCGTGGCTCTTTTCCCCAACTGTAAAACACATTGTTGTCAAATTTCCTCTTCCCATTTAAATTATACGTCTGCCCTTACTCCCCTGCACTGTTCAGCAAACCCGAGCTGCCTTTCCGCATGCAGGTGGTCGCCCTCATACAAGTCAGATATTATGTATGGCTCTCAGTCCCTTATGTCCCTTTCTCAAGGTGACACTTGGGAAATTATCAGTTTGATCCAACTGACTGCTGGGGTTTCTCTCGAATCGCCATCTCTTTCCTGACCATAAATGCCCCGATATTAATCTGATCCTCGTTTCTGTCCACAGCCCAAGGTGATAGGGACAATATCAAAGTCGGACACAATTCCTCTCTCAACTACTGTCGGTATCTGAGCCCACGCTGATCCTTAATATCCTGATACATCTGGAGCATTGATGGGATTTTCTGTCTGTGGTGCATCGGTGTAATTTTCTGCGCGCTCCCAGACAGAGTCGCTTGAATTAAAATTTCCACGCACTATCTTCAACATGGTCCGGCTTGACAAACCGCGTATCTGCCATGTACCTTTCTTTGCTTCCGTGCTATATTTGAGAGTTGTAACACTTTTCACTTCTTCAGAATTACATTGAAATCGTCCAATTCGTCCTGTAACATTGTAATGAACGACTGAGAACTTCCGTTGTCCACTCCCCTTTCTTTGTTTCGGTGGCCATTCATTTCAATTAGCCAAATGTCGATTTACGATCAAATATCATAGTCGGTAATATGCACCTTACCTCTTTCCACTGATTCTGCTTTACCAAATGGAGTTTTCACCAGTTCGGTGTTTTTCTTTCAATATATTTTATCAGCATTATAGAGACGCCAATATGATGACGCTGCACAAATTTACAGAGAGCAGATTTTAATGCATCTACCGGACGGTTGGGTTCTGACATGGAAAACCAAGATTAAATCAAGAAGTTTCTTCAGCCCGCCGAACTCGTTGCTGTTGCAGTTCCAATGTAGGCTGATCTTAGAAGATAGAACATAGAACACTACAGCACAGTACAGGCCCTTCGGCCCACAATGTTGTACCGACATTTCATCCTGCTCAAAGATCTATCTAATCCTTTCCTCCCACATACCCCATATTTTACGATCATTCATGTGTCTATCTCAGAGTCTCTTAAATGTTCCTAATATATCTTCCCCACAAACTCTACAGGCAGTGCGTTCCACGCAGCCCCCACTCTCAGTGTAAAAAATACCTTCCTCCGATCACCTGAAAATTATGTCCCCTCGCGTTAGCCATTGTCCTGGGAAAAAGTCTCTGATTGTCCACTCGATCTATGCCTCTTATTATCTTGTACACCTCGATAGAGTCCCCTCTCATCCTCCTCCTCTCCAAAGAGAAGAGCACTAGCTCGCTCAACGTATTATCAAAGGACATGCTCTCTGGAAATATCAACTCCCCCCCACCCCCTGCAGTGAGGCTTGTATGGTCACTGCAGAGCTATGTTTCTTTATTTCAGGTTTCCAGTCGATGCAATTTGTTTGCTTGACTCTCAGATCTTCTTGCTAGGTTTAGATAATTCACCCTACAGTCATTGAAGACATTGTCGCAAGCCACAATATATATCTGGTCCATCCAAGCCCATGGCATCTACGGTCTGCTGACGTACTCCCGTGGGGTTGGGGTGTGATGGGAAGCAGCAGGGAGTAGGAATTGACGGGTCATGGTTTCGCAGCGCCTGCCACTGCCTTCAAGAGCAGATCACAAACCGGAAGTTAACTGTTCCTCGAGGCAGGTTGGTGCGTTAAATTGGGAGAAATGCAGCTGATACCGCCAACCGCAATACAATAGTTGAATCGCCATAATACTTCCGCTCGCGGTTGGCTTCCCATTCCTTGTCTCGCTTTCGATAGAACAGGAAGTGGGCAGTTTGGAGGAGTAATTCGTGGACAGAAGAATTTTACCTGACGTTCTACCGTCTTGAACGAATCCACTCCCGTCAGGTTCATCCATTAACGTTCATTCACTCTTGTGTCTGACCACGGGGTAAAATTTCCTCTTGGATCCCCTCTACACCTCCAGCCCCTCACCGCACACCCACACCCTACTGTCTAAGACAGGGAGCTTCACCCTGTGTCTGACCCCGGGAGTGTGTGACGGGACGGTGCGGAGGGAGCTTCACCCTGTGTCTGACCCCGGGAGTATGCGACGGGACGGTGCGGAGGGAGTTTCACCCTGTGTCTGACCCCGGGACTGTGTGACGGGACGGTGCGGGGGGAGCCTCACCCTGTGTCTGTCCCCGGGAGTGTGTGACGGGACGGTGCGGAGGGAGCCTCACCGTGTATAACCTCGTGCAATCCACCAAGGAGTGCCGAGTTAGGCACTGTCAAAATTATGAGGGGTATAGGCAGCGTAAATGTGAGTAGGCTCTTTCCAGCTAGATTAGGAGAGATGTACGAGAGGACATGGCTTTAGGGTGAAGGGGGAAAGGTTTAGGGGTAACATTAGGGGGAACTTCTTCACTCAGAGAGTGGTGGGAATGTGGAACGGGCTACCATCTGACGTGGTAAATGCGGGCTCGCTCTTAAGTTTTAAGAATAAATTGGACAGATACATGGACGGGTGACGTCTGGAGGGTTATAGACTGGGTGCAGGTCAATGGGACTAGCGGAATAAAGTTTCAGCACAGTCCAGAAGGGCCAAACGGCCTGTTTTCTGTGCTGTACTGTTCTATGGTTCTATTACTTCCAGTGAGGTCCAAGCAGTTCATTATCACTGGCAGCATAACATCCCATCCTGTTTCACCCCTCCGAATACAAAAGCAAAAAATTCCTCCGTTCATATTGAGAAGCAAGAGACTGCAGACTCTGGAATCTGGAGCAACACACAAAACGCTGGAGGAACTCGGCGGGTTGAGCAGCATCTGTGGAGAGTAATGATGAAGAAAATAGTTGAGCTCTGATTACCCGTCTGTTTTCTTTTCTATAACTTCCAGTTAATTTAGTGGCAATTGTAATTCTGTCCCGGGGAAAGTGCGGTCTCTCCAGCTGCACCATTCGCTACCTCGTGGCCATGGCTGTGGCGGATCTACTGTCGGTGATCACTGCAGTAATAATGCGGATGAAGTACTATTCCCCAGGATCTCTCCTGAAGATGTATCCCATGTGTAGCATTGTCTTTGTACTGCAATGTGTTTCGAGAGACTGTTCAGTCTGGCTTACCTTCACTTTTGACCGGTTTGTCGCCATTTGTTGTCAGAAGCTAAAGACAAAATATTGCACAGGGAAAACTGCGGCTCTGATTCTGGCGACCACCTGAATTCTGCTGTGCTTGAAAAATATTCCCTTTTACTTTATACACAAACCCGGGGAGATATTCAACCGTGCGCATCGGTTTTGTAAATTAGGCCTAAGTTATTACACAGAATCCGGATGGATTGGATTTGACAGACTGGATAAAAGTTTAACTCCATTGATCCCATTCGCTCTCATTTTGTTTCTCAATGGTCTGACAGTCAGGCACGTCTTAGCGGCCAGTCGCGTCCGCAAAGTACTGAGGGGGAAGAGGAAGGGAGACGATCATAGTGACCCGGAGATGGAGATCAGCAGGAGGTCTGTGATCTTACTCTTCGCCATATCCGGCAGCTTCATCCTCTTGAGGTTAGCGACGTTATAAACTTCATTAAGTACAATACTGCTGGAGCATAGCGGAACGATTACAAGGATTCTGACTATATTTTTGAACATGTTGGATATATGTTGCAAAATTTAAGCTTGTGCACAAACACATTCATTTATGGAGTTACTCAGTCCAAGTTCAGAGAGCAGTTTCTGAAAGCTGCTAAAGTTCCGGTGACCTCAATGATGCGCCTAATTAATGAACAAAACAGCTGAACGCCGTGAACTGCACCTTCCAACGTCTCCGTGTTTGTGATCTTAAGGGTCAGACATTGTTCAGTTGGATAAGATAAGATTTCTTTACTAGTCACATGCATATCGAGACACACTGTGAAATGCATCTTTTGTGTAGAGTGTTCTGGGGGCAGCCCGCAAGTGTTGCTACTCTTCCGGCGTCAAAATAGCATTTTCAAAATTTCCTAATTCGTACGTCTTTGGAATGTGGGAGGAAACCGGAGCATCCGGAGAAATCCCACGCGGACACGGGGAGAACGTACAAACGGAATTGAACCCGGGACGCTTGCGCTGTAATGACGTTATGCTAACCGCTACACTAACGTGCCTGCCCTATCAATGATGTCTCCCTGAATGTACCGCCAGCAATGATACGTAAGAGGCGGAACATCATTGGTTTGCCAGCTCTGTCATTTCTTTTTCAAACATTCATTTTTCGATCCTGTCTACGCATTTCTGAAGCGTGTCCTTTCATTTGGTTCCATACCTCCGAGTGTGCCCGAAGATTAAGCGTCATGTTCGTAATTGGACAGAAGGAACGATAAGACCCTTCGGGCCACCAAGACGACCCTCTGTACTTTGCACAAATCGTCCTGTATCGTGCCCTTCTCAGACTTTACGCATCTTTCCTTCTCACTTTTGTTGAAACTGATCTATTTTGAATATATCTTAGAGTTTTTCCACATTCTAGCCACAGCCCAAATAATGTCTGCGCTCTTAATATTATAAGCATCCTTCCTTCACCTTCGCTAGTATCACCTAGCTCGTATACCACTTCGCTAGTATACCGCTACACGGTAGTGTAGCGGTTAGCGTAAAGCTATTACAGCGCCAGAGACCCGGGTTCAATTCCGGCCGCTGTCTGGAAGGAGTGTTTACGTTCTCCCCGTGACTGTGTGGGTTTCCTCCGGGTGCTCCGGTTTCCTCCCACATTCTAAAGGTGTACAAATTAGGAAGTTGTGGGCATGCTATGTTGGCGCCGGAAGCGTGGCGACACTTGCGGGCTGCCCCCAGAACACTCTCGGCAAAAGATGTATTTCACTGTGTGTTTCGATGTACATGTGACTAATAAGGAAATCTTATCTTCGTTCACACCTGGAAACATTCCCCATCTTGACCGCGTCGCACTGAAAGCGAGATCTCAGTAGGGTTCCCCTTCACTCCTTTGTTCCCCCAAGACAAAACGTTCATCTTGCGCAAATCATTTCCCAAACAGCTCACACCCAGTTGCATTAATTTCCAACAAAATACTACAATTTCCTGATCCATTACTAGCGATCCAATACCGCTGTGAAACCGAACCCGAGCCTTCGCCATCTTGGTATTTCACCCCAACTTGTGCTTAAGGATCTATTCTTCCCAGCACGAAGGCAGTTTCGATATGGTAGCATAAGATGGCTTCGCTGCTTCGTCATCGCTTTTTCTCCGGATATTTAATGGTTCCTGTTAATGGTTCCTGGTTCCTGTTAACTGTTACTTCACCTCTTCAGGGTTCCCTTACACCGCCGGCATTTTCATTCTCCTAGGGTAAACATCATGACATCGAAAAGCACTCCGCCAATCTTACTCAACCGATTGTCACCCTGAGCCACAAAATGTCAGTTTTATAATTCTGCTGTAGTTTTCACCGCACTTTCTCTCTCTCCAGGCAGTTGCTTCATCACTGGGCGTGGGAAAGCGCCTGTGACAAAATGGCACAAACTGTGCAACTCCAAATGATTCGTGAAAATGAAGGAATAAAATATTTGAAAGAGGAAATCAAAACATATCTATTGTATTATTAATGCACATTCAACATCCGAAATTACTAGATACATGTGAATTCAAAGCTGGCATCTTGAAACAAAATATGTATTTCAATTGCTGCAAATTGTGGGACTTGATCCTGGCTCTTGAAGGCTGCAGAGTGGACATTCTGGAAAATGACGTCTTGCGGCTTAAGAAGAGATATATTGAACGTTTGTAAGAGAGTGTATGCCGATTGGGAATTGCACGCGGAGCTGAAGTGACGGGCGGAAATAATCCCGGAAGCAGTTTTCCACGCCCCGCGTGTGTGGTCTCCCCAATATCGGGAGGGGGGGGGGGGAACTACATTGTCAGCAAGAAATATCGGACACCGAATTGAAACCAATCTTGAGTATCCCGCTGGGCCTCGTGGGAAATGTGTTTGAGAACTACTAGAGAGATGAAGGAAAGATGCAATTGGCATGGTGTTTGGGTCTTATGCAGTTATATAGGAACATGTTATGGACGTGAGAGTGCCTCTTGGTGAGGGAAAAAGGGAAACAATGACCATCCCAGTCCAATGGCCCATTCGGAAAAAATAATAGAGCATTAGTGGGGAGATGATTATGGGTTGGCGGAAGTTTCAGTGTCAGCAGAAATGGAGGATTTATAACCTAGATGTCAGAACAAAGTGAAAACATTGAACTTTATCTTTGGCGGGAAAATAGGTGGGAAGGTATGTTCCGATGAGCGTATTTGGTCTCCGCAATAGGTTGAGTCAGTGGGCGAAAAATTTACAAATGAAAGCTAATGTGGGAAAGTGTGAGGTCTTCCACTTCGGTGAGAGGAAATCGAAGTGGGAATTACACATGGAACTAAAGTGACGTGCCACAAGATAGTGGACGGATGTAATCCCGGAAGCGTTTTTTCAGGTTCATTTGCAGATGAGCGATGCGCATAGCGATTTGTACTTAAATAGCAAACAGTTAGCAGACAATGCGGGACATGGTTAAGAAGGTATTAGAAGGATTAGCCTTCTTACAAAAGGGTTGGGGTTTCGATAGTGGGAAGCATTTTGTTGAAATTGTATGGGTAAGGCCACTTTTGGCACCTTATTTATGAAAAGATTTACTGTGCATTTGGAAGATTCCAGAAGCGATTCAGCGGGTGACTCTCTGGAATAAGAGGGTCGTTCTATCATAAACAGCTAAATAAAGTACATCTGCTTTATTTGGATGTTCGAAGAATGAGGGATTTTCCTTTTGAAAGACGTGGTCTCAAGAGGGCAAGGCAGGGTAGATATCGCGATATGCCCATGAGTGGGAGAATCTGAAACGAGGGGCCATAGTTACAAGACCGTAATTGAAGGGGTGGTTATTGAAACCTGTGGGGGCAGAATTGAACCTCTCAAATTCCCTCTATCGGTCGGCAGTGGAGCAGGTATCTCTGAGGCTATTTAAAGAGGAGTTCGGTAACTTAGTGAAGGGTCGAAGAATTCATCGGTATGATGAACTGGCACAGAAGAAGAGATGTGGCTTTGGGAAGATTGAATGGCGGGTCACGTCTAAGGAGCGAGGTGCCCCACTCCTGCTCCTATATTCTGATGTTGTTATGTTCAACTGAAACTTCCAAATTACGTTGTGCTGGACTGAATGAGACGAACGGGAAAACATTAATAACAATGAACCGTATTATGATTCTGGTGAAAAGAAGATGAGAACATACTTATGAGGAACAGAAGTAGGACGTTTGGTCCTGCTTCACCGTTCAATGGGAATGTGATTGATATGACGGCACCCTTAATTCTATATTGTTGCAATTCCTATGCAACATACCACCCCAGTGCTTCTCAAACATCCATGTAGCTCAACATTCAGATATCGAAAGGCTCTGATTCCGCTCCCTTAGAGGAAAGGAGTTCCCAGAACTCGTGATACACAGAGCGATGGAAAACCGTCTTTCCTCTGTCTTACATGAACGTGTTGGTTTAAACGTGAACCCATATCTAGATCCTCCCACATCAGGCCAAGTCTTTTCCACACTCTCGTATCAGGAGCCGCAGTGTGTTATATACGTCAAACAAGCATATTCTGACTCCTGAGCTCCAAAGCTTGACCTGATCAATCTGTCCTCAGTGGTGCGGCAGCAATGTTACTTGTGTGTCTCTGCCGCTGCTACTCCTACTCTCCAATAATACCGTTTCGAATAGCATCAACTCTTTCTCTGGAGTTTTTCTGATATTTTCATGACGTTTACTTGAAAATGGGAATAGAGATTAAGTAAATCAATCACTGGTCTCACCTCAGTGTTTTTTCGGACTCACATTTATTTGGAAAAACCAGATGAGTTTAACAGTTCATATACTCATCTGTTGAAAGAGCTGAATCAGCCTCTTGTACAATGTTAATGTGAGGCGTTTCCTCTATATTTTAATGTGCTTAGTTTAAGGTGATTTTTTGGGGGGTGGGGGATGCAACTCTTGTATCATGTTGGCGTGCAATATTAATCCCAGATTCAGTGACAGGTTGAAGCCTGTGGGGCATGAAGTAATGTCAGATTGGTCATCTGCTGGACGGAAAGGTCCCAGTTCGACGGTAGTTTTTCACCAGTGGAGAAACAAAAGGTAAACCAAAATATGAATTATCGACTGAAATTAGTCTCTCAATCCTCGAGACTGATCGGTCATTCAATAACATTCCATATTTGATTTACGAGTGGCATTACTGTTAGCAGTTGGAGAGATTTTAGCATCAAACAACCCCATCCCTTTTCGGGAATATCTCCTTCAGCTATTGCCAAGTTTGAAATGCCTTTTTAATTGAAATCAAGTTCAAATATGCCGGAAAAGAGCATTTGACTTGTAGCAGTTAAAGATAACGTCATTTACATCATTGCGCTGAGATGACGCTATAATATTTAGATACAGAACACAGCAGTATGCTTACTTCCATCACCATATTATTCGATTGGTTGATGTGTTAAGTCCCCATTAAATAACCTCAACATCAAAAGAATGTAATTTCACAACCTTAGTAGCTTAGCTAATCACACCCATCCATAGCTTGGGGATCATGGCTTAAAGACAACATGTCCTAAATACTGACATACAAAAAATTCTGCTGATGCAGGGATCTGGACCAACACACAAAGAGTACTGGAGAAACTCAGCAGGTCAGGCAGCATCCACGGAGGGAAATAAACGGTCGACGTTTCGGGCAGCGACCCTTCATCAGGACTGGAAAAGAAGAGTGAATAAGCCAGAATAAGAAGGTGGGGAAGGGGAGGATCACAGGCAAGCACGTGATAAGCGAGTTCAGGTGAGAAGGAGATGGTAGGTGGGTGGGGGGAGGGAGATGTAATAAGGTGAGAGGTGATAGGTAGAGGCAAAGAGCTGAAAAAGGAGGAATCCGGTAGGAGAGGGCAGTGGAGCATGGAATAAAGGACGGGACGGTAGGAGATGGGCAGTGGAGCATGGAATAAAGGACGGGACGGTAGGAGATGGGCAGGTCATCAAAGCGGGGGAAGCGTGCCACAGGAATAAGGGAAGACAAAGGAGTGGGGGGGGGGGAATAAAAGAAGGGGTGGGATTATAGGAAGCTGAAGAAATCGATGCTGAGACCATCATGCTGGAGGCTCCCAAGGCGGAATATGAAGTGTTGTTCCTCCAACCTGCGTCTGGCCTCAACGTTGCAGTAGAGGAGGCCGTGCACAGACATGTCAGTATAGGAGAGGGATGTGGAATTGAAGTGAGTGGCCAGCTTGTTGCAGCGGACGGAGCGATGGTGTTAGACGGAACGGTCACCCAATCTGCTTCGGGTCTCACCGAAGTACAGGAGGCCGCACCGGACTATATGCACAATCACTGAATTCCATTTGTTTGTTAGTTTCTTTTCTTGTACGATGTTGCAATCTCTGTGTCCCAGTGGAGACACCGTCGTGTATAAATTGAAGGCTGGAAATGCGCTCCTGTTCGGAATTTCATTAAGAAAGATTGTATGTCCGTCAGTGACTGGGCCTGATCGTCTTACACAAAAAAAAATGATCGAAGTATTTTACAGAATCAGGAAAATATACTTCTTAATCATTGCAGCTATTGGCGTTCCTGGTAAGCATATCTGAGCATTTCGAAAATTTGTAAATTTATTTGTGAGATCCTTTTCATCACTGTGATTGATAAAGCTTGCATAACCATGTAGGTTGCTGAATCAAATGCCCTCAATTCCTTGCGTGTTACAATTCTTACCGCTGTGAATAAACAAACGTTAGGTGTCTTTGTAACCGCGAGCTGAATTATGAATGTGTTTGCTTTGGTGAAATATCGTGTAGGTTGAAATCAGACAGTAATACAGAATAATTTCCAACATATCAATTAGTCGAGGAAGTTTGCCGCTGCAGGATGATGACGAGAACGGTTATCTGGTTCTATCGGGAAAATAGTCCCAATTAAATGTTTGCAGTGGAACCCTGAGCGTGCGACACTGATCTCAGCGGTGTAACACACGGTTGCATATGGAAAGAAATGTTTTGCCATGTCTTCCTTCGTATTATTTTCAAATAACTTTTTTTGCTGTTATGTTCGTTTTCTTCTTCGCAATATTCTCGATTCTCGGTGTTCATTGGAGAGGTGAAATCCAGTAATATTTCGGACTTTACGGATTGAAAGGTGCTGACGGAGTCAGCTGTTAAGTATTGTCTGAAAGTTACATGCATGCTGCAAATGTTCACGGAGTGATTTGTGTAATAACCGAGCTGTTTTATTCGATTGTTTGTTGGTTGTGAATGTTTCAATGTTCTTGAAACGCCTGCCTCGTCTCGCTGAATTATATTGCATTGTTATTGCGAAGGGAGGTTTGCCTTTCGCTTGAAGAGGGGTCTGCAACTGGCAGCAGACGAGTTGCATGCTCTTGCTGTTTTTTAAAAATTCTTGTCCGGAGTATACGAACTCGTATAATCATTGCGCACACAATCCGCTTGAGCAAAATGCACAGATCAGCCTGCCGTCTGTCGCAATGATATTTATAAGTGCATGAACACAAGGTAATAACAGTCACCATACACATTTCCGAAAGACGCTGAACGGCATCGTGCAGTGTGCTAATTCTGGTCACAGAAGGGCGAAGGTAAGCCAGATCTCTGACAACTTTTTGGATTTGCAAAATCAGAAGAACAGAAAACACTGGAAAACGTCAGGAGATCAGGTAGCATCCGTGGAAAGAGTAACGGGTTTAAAGTTTTGGGTCAGTCGGACGAAGATTTTCAGACCGGAAACATCAGCTCTTTGTCTCTGTCACCAATTCTACCTGACCTAATGAGTGCATCTAGCGTTTTCGTTTTTTTTCTTTCAGAGTTTCAGCAATAACAGTGTTTTTTTCATTTCAGTATTTTGCTGCTCTGCATTTGATTAATTGAAACACTGAGGCCTTTCAATTTCCTGGAATTCACGTACTTGATAACTCATTGTATTTTATCGATTTATTAAGCTGCATTTGTTCTTAATAACATTTCAAAACATATTTATTTATTCAACAAAATTCAGTAACTTCGATGCCTCATGGCATCGAAATGAGTTTACCATAAGAGCGTCCACCCTTTGTTTTTCCTTCTGATACTGGGTCTCGAGATTGATCAGTATTGCATGAATTGTGGGTACCTGTAGTTTGGGTGGGGGGGGGGAATTGACCAGGGAACGTCGGTACTTGTAATTTGGGGGGGGGGGGATGGTTGAGCGACTGCATAAGACTGCTTTCAGTTAGATTTAGAAGAGGGGAAATGACGGGTGGTTCAAAACGAATATGTTTTTTGTGGAAAACAATACCAACACGAGGAAGTCATTTTTTAAACAAAATAGTAGTTCTGATTTTATGGTCAGAAGTCTGCAAGGATGTTGGAAGTCGTCTTAGTCGGGACGACCCAGAGGACATTGTACGAAGAATTTACGGAAATCACAGAGTTGATACACAAATGCGAGCTGGCACAAACGCAGCTTTTCAGTTTACTGTGTGGTGCCTCATCGAATGTTTTGAGAAAACGGAGCAATACTGCAGATAATTCCTGCTCTTCACTACACTTTACGATGGCTATAAAGAATCATCTGGGTTTACTGATTTAACAATGAGAAATATAATTGGTAGGTTTGAGCAAATATAACTTCATCTTTTGCAATAAATACCGAACATTTGTGTCTTTCTCATACTACTTTCCCACCTCATGGAAGAAGGCCCTGCGTCCGGAGAGAGCTTACTTTCCCTCACGTGTCTCCAATGCAGTTAAATATGCCTTCACATCGGGCGCTTTAGTGAAGTCCAGACCCCCGGGACTTACGCGCTAGTTGCGCAAATTGGAAGTGGGGGTTATCACGAAAAAGAATAGAAAACAAGCTACATTCCTCTGCTGAACTGACGGACCAATTTTGCTGATCTGATGGAAGTTTATTGTCCTGAAACGTTAACACAACTTCCTTCCTCAGAAATGCTGCCTGGCCTGCTGGAAATCTCCAGTGTTTTCTGCTTCCATTTCAGGTTTCCAACATCTGTAATTTGTGTGTTTACCTGCCTGATAGCTTTTCTCTTCCCCTTGGCAGTTGTGGAGAAATCAAAGTCGAAGGCCTGCAACCAATGGTGTAAAGTCTGCAACGGTTTGTGGCCTCTTCATTGGGTCGAACCAAACTCAGGGACTCTGGGGTGTGGCGTGGTATGACGATAGGGGTGCTGGAGCAAGAGATTTACTTTGATTTTGTCGTGTCCTGTCACCGTCTATAAGGGAATATAAAACCCAAAGGGCAATTCGGTCTCTAAAATGTTAATCGGTGAAATGGAGAGGCATACACCAGAAACCGCAAGTGGTAATAAAATACACCCATTACAGATTATCCAACTGGGAGTGTTCAACTTCCCATTCGATGCATCCTTTTCTATATAACCAGAAATGATCAGCTTGGAAGGGGATTTTTTTGACAGGAAAAACTTACGGAGCTCGTTTTCCTCTTGCACCGTGAACAAAAAAAAAGACAAAATGTTGGGGGGGAAACTCAGCAGGTTTGTCCGCATCCATGGGGGAAAAAAGAGCGAGCGTTTCAGGTCGAAGACTCGTCGTCAGAGTTGGGAAGAAGAAACTTTAGGTAACTGGATGTCCCTGTCTGACTCAGCTGCCCATCTGTGATGCGGACTCAGTTTGTTTTTATTCCCTTTAGTTTATCGTTTTCGTTTCCTCAGAGAGTGGAGGACGTGTTCAGCCCCTCCTGCCGGCCGTGCCTTCTGGTCTGCATTTTGTTGCTCCTGTATCCATTTTCCATATATTTTACCAATGTTCTCACTCTGTTAACTGCTCCCATTCACCCACTGACCAGCAACATTGCGCACAGCTCACCCCTATGGTCAGTACGCTTTATTTCCATCAGAGACATCCCCAATCCACACTGACCTGCAGTAACCAGAGCTGTCTTTGTCTCCTACACAGTTCTGATGAACTGTCTTCTAATTACGTTAGCTTCACTTATCTTCCCACTGATGCGGCCTGACCTGCTAAGTTTTTCTGGGATATTCGTTTCTGATTCCAGACTTTCAGCATCTGTTTTTCTTTTTTTTTTCATTTTAACCTTCTGCATGAGTCCTTTCCATCCCGTCTACCTGACAACGTTCAAAGATTATCAGCAAGTCTATTGCAGAATGTGACAGAGCTCTGATTCCAGATCTGTTTTTTTTTCTCTTCTCTAACGCCCAGTGAATTCCGTGGCGATTGCGATCCTGTCCCAGGGCAAGTGCGGCCTCTCCACCTGCACCACTCGCTACCTGGTGGCCATGGCAGCGGCGGATCTAATGGCTGTCGTCACTGCAGTCCTAACGAGGATCAAGTACTATTTCCCAGGATCTTTCCTGGAGATGTATCCCATGTGTAGTGTTATCTTTGTATTGCAATGTGCTTCCAGAGACTGTTCAGTCTGGCTCACGGTCACTTTCACCTTTGACCGGTTTGTTGCCATTTGTTGTCAGAAGCTAAAGACAAAATATTGCACCCGGGCAACTGCGGCCATGGTTCTGGCGACCACCTGCATCCTATTGTGCTTGAAAAATATTCCCTTCTATTTTATACATAAACCAGGGGAGGTAATTAATAATGCATGGTGGTTTTGCAAACTGAAACCAATTTATTACACTGAACACCAGTGGGTGAGTTTCGACAGGTTCGACAAGAGTTTAACCCCATTGATTCCATTCGCACTCATTTTGATTCTCAATGCCCTGACAGTCCGGCACATTTTAGCGGCCTCTCGGGTCCGTAAGGGGCTGAGGGGTCAGATAAAAGGGGAGAACCGCAGTGACCCTGAACTGGAGAGCAGAAGAAGGTCTGTGGTTTTGCTTTTCACCATATCTGGCAGCTTTATCATTTTGTGGTTGGCGACTGTCATCAATTTC